>NC_134267.1:17940306-18025306 GCF_031893055.1 Leptodactylus fuscus | reverse complement strand
TTAGTTAACTCTTTACAGGTCGTGTCGCATTTCTTTGTCAATTTTTATCTTAACGTTTTATTTATATATCCGTTCTGTACAGAAAATGTTTTTGTTTATTGCAAAATTTATTTAAATTATTTCTTTAGATTTTTTTTGTTTTTGCATATTTTTTTAATATTTAATAGACCGATTATTCTACAGTAAAAAAAAAATTAAAAATTCATTATTATTTATTATTTATCAATTCATTAATTACTTTCTGGCTTTAATTAACATCTTTCCTTAATATGTTTTTAATTATTTTAGTTTTGACTTAATTTTTATTGAAATATGTATTTGGTTGATTCAACTTTTTATTTCAATTTATTTCAATTTCAAAATACTTTTTCACCCAGGACAATTATTTACTTTTTGGAATTCATTAACAACTTTCCTTAATTTTTTGTAAAATTATTTTAGTTTCAATTTATTTATTTTTATTGAAGTATGTATTTAATTGATTCAACTTTTTGAAATTTTTGTAATTTTTAATTTTAGCCGTTTTGTCGCTTGTTCTTTAAATATCTTAGTTTTACTAATTTAATAATTAATTAGTAGAATAATTTCATAACTTTAATTGCTGAATGTATTTTTTTAAAAAAAATATTTATTTGATTGAATTTTTTTTTATTTAAGAAAAGTATTTAATTTATTTTTTTCCAAGTGATTTATTTTATTTGATCGATGGATTTAAAAAATATTCAGTTGGATTAAAATTAAAAATGTATATTTCTGCAGCACGAAAAAAAAAAATTCCCTATTCCACCATTAATATTTATGCAGGTGATGGACACCATGCCGTCACTAGAAAAACAAAAATACACCTAGCATCTCCATTTTTCCTACCTTGGCTACCATCTGTTCCCGCTGCCTCAATAGCTTCTCCCCACTGGGGCCTGTCTAAGCAATAGGGTATTAGACCCTCAGATGAGGTAGGCCTCAGGCCCCTCAAACTCGCCCAGCCACAAGGAAAGTGCCAGCTGTCGGCCTTCATTTGCATTTTCTCTACAATATAATGAAATTAGCCATGGGTTTCCTGAGGTGATGCAAGACGGAAATTTAGGCTGGAAGTGTCAGCATGCGGCGGGGAGGGAGGTAGAAGGTCACAGCAGCAGTTGATGGATTCTTACAGCAGAACTGTCCCGGACGATAAGAGATGTGTGTAGATTGTAGAGTAGAATAAATAACGTTTTTGGAAAAAATTTTAATTGGAAAATTTATATTTTGAACATTTCTGATGATTAATACGACGGACTTTGATCATGACAGTGTTGCATTAACTGCAAATTGCTTTGAATCAATAGAACTTTATAGAAAAAAAATAAGCAGAACATTCCGTGGATCAAATGTATTAAAAATGAAATTAAATTTGACACTTATCCGAACAGTTTCAAAAAGTGTGGGAAAGATCAGGCAATAAGAAGAGACAAAATTTGTTAACCTGTTCCCTATAGGATGGCATAAATTAGAGAATATGAGTCTAAACCTTCGCGCTCTGACCCGTGCTATTATGTCACGCGGAACGTATAATTAACTCAGTACCGTTATACTAGATCACTTCCGGATTCTGGATGTATTTTACAGCCAGGACCCATGACTAGATGCCGGAGTTGGGAAATGCTCAAACTCCAACCACTATGAAGTTGTGATCAATAGTGGTTACAGCCTATGGGTGATTGGGGAGGGAACGCCTCTTTTTACACCCCCTCAGACCTGCAGTGAGATTGGAGCGGTGGCCATCCATGCCAAGAGCCAATCTCCTAACTGCCGTGAATAGATGTGCAATAGAGCTTGGTCTAATATACATAGACAATAATGTACTATATACTGCAATAGAGAAGTATTGCAGTATACAGTACAAGGGATCAAGTAATTGCAGGTTCAAGTCATCTTGTGAGGGAGTAAAAAAAAAATAAATTAAAGTGTAAAAAGTTTATAAAAAATTAAATCAAAATTCAAATACAGTAAATAATGTAAACCAAAAAATAATCAAAATGGATGGCTCTGTATACTGTGTAACAATCTAAATGAATTGATAGAAGGATCCGCTCTACCAGGAATATTTCTTTAAAAAATAACTTTTAATCCATAATGATTAAAAAACACTCCATAGACAGGAACAATAGTGCAAAAGTAGGAAAAAAGTGATTAAAACCGCATAGGTTTCATTGTGGCTGACATGTTTCGACATGTCTGTGTCTTACTCATAGCCCAATCTAGCTATCTTGGGCTATGAGTAAGACACAGACGTGTCGAAACATGTCAGCCACAATGAAACCTATGCGGTTTTAATCACTTTTTTCCTACTTTTGCACTATTGTTCCTGTCTATGGAGTGTTTTTTAATCATTATGGATTAAAAGTTATTTTTTTAAGAAATATTCCTGGTAGAGCGGATCCTTCTATCAATTCATTTCGTTTGTACCTATACACAAGCCTTAGTCTGAGGTTTGGATCGTGCACCCAGGTTACTTGAAATCGACAAGCCAAAGGAAGGTGGTAAGCTATAAGCTTTCTTTTTTCTTCTATATAACTGTGTAACAATGCAGCTCCCATTCACAGGTGACCGAAAAAGGTGTCCAATGTTCGATCCCTCCACTGTTCTGAAATTGATGACCCATCCAAAGGATGGATCACCAATATCTGATCTCGGACAAGCCTTCAAATTTATTTTTGGCTTCTGGAATCTGGAAAGTTTCGGTCTTTGCTTACATTCCAGCCATTGTGATTTTTTTTTTTTTTTTTTGTAGAGGTAGATGTAGGAGAACTTATTTTCTGCAGGACAAGTTGTACTTTTTAACCCTATTGGAGTATATACTGTATTACTTCATACTTCACATTAGCACTCCCTCTCCATTGTTCAAGTCCATCAACAATGGAGACTCCGGCACAGATAGAAACGTAGCCTTAGAAAGTATTTAAGTTTTTAAAAATTTCTTTCTGAGGTTCTGCACCCACTGGTAGAGTCACTGGTGCTGCTGTTCTCTTGGATAGATATCAATCTAGATAGATAGATAGATAGATAGATAGATAGATGATAGATAGATAGATAGATAGATAGATAGATAGATAGGAGATAGATAGGTAGATAGATAGATAGATAGATGATAGATAGATAGATAGATAGATAGATAGATAGGAGATAGATAGGTAGATAGATAGATAGATAGATAGATAGATAGATAGATAGGAGATAGATAGATAGATAGATAGATAGGAGAGAGAGAGATAGATAGATAGATAGATAGATAGATAGATAGATAGGAGATAGATAGATAGATAGATAGATAGGAGAGAGATAGATAGATAGATAGATAGATAGATAGATAGATAGATAGGAGATAGATAGATAGATAGATAGATAGGAGATAGATAGATAGATAGATAGATAGATAGATAGATAGGAGATAGATAGATAGATAGATAGATAGATAGATAGATAGATAGATAGGAGATAGATAGATAGATAGATAGGAGAGAGATAGATAGATAGATAGATAGATAGATAGATAGATAGGAGATAGATAGATAGGAGATAGATAGATAGATAGATAGATAGATAGATAGATAGATAGATAGGAGATAGATAGATATGGACCAGTGATTAGATAGATGGATATATAGCTATGGAATAGACATATAGATAACTAGATAGATAGATAGATAGACAGACAGACAGACAGACAGACAGACAGATAGATAGATAGATAGATAGATAGATAGATAGATAGATATGAGATAGATAGATAGATAGATAGATAGGAGAAAGATAGATAGATAGATAGATAGATAGATAGATAGATAGATAGATATTTTTTCACAAAGCCAAACAATTTAATGTAACATTTCATTCCCGTCACTGCTCATGTCCCCACAAGTCACAGGACAAGACCTTTTCGGAGTCTTGCTCTCACTTTGGGGTAGAGTCAAGCGCCGCGCTCCCTCCAAGTGATCGTTAACCGAGAATAAGGAACGGGACTGTGTTCTCGGATATTCCCTGTGTGTCTCAGGTAAATGACTGATCCGGGCTGCATTATGCATGTGTCCAAGTAAAATCCAGCCAACGGTGCCTGGCGCTGTATCTCAATGAGTCTCTAACTCCTGTCCTATAGACTTCTACATCAGGTGTTCTCCATACTAAGTGCTTTATTGTTTCATAATGGGCCTGGGGGACTTCATAGACTTCTTTCTAGAACAATAGAAACAGGGGCGATGTGCTCCGACATTAATCATAAAAGTGCCAATTCCTCCCAATTTAGGAGAGAGGAAGAGAAAAAAGTGGACATGTTAGAAAAAAAAATCACAAGGGGGCCTTAGAAATTTTACTTGACGTACTCCCGCTGTGACACCGCGGCGATTGAGGAAGGCCTGTCATTTGCCTGTCAACCTTTGACCTAGCGTAGGCATATTCTGAAATGATGTGAGAGGAATTGCTTTGCCGAACCTCCAGCCTCTTTCAGCTCGCCGTGTCCGTCCTTGATGTCAGTCAAATGTTAACCGGTAACTACCGAGCCTCGGAAAAAAAAAAATAAAAATCTCGATACCAAAAAAATCTCACCGTCCGCTCTTTCCATTCTCTCCCCTCTGACATACGGCATTGTTTACTTAGCATTGCGCCCGTACTTGCATTTTAATGAGCCTAATTAATAACAAGTTAGAAGTCTTCTGCTATTCCTTCACAGCTGGACCATATGTACTCATTACAGCCAGTGGACAACCAGGCCCCTCCATCACATAGTAAGATACGAAACACAACTTTTTGTTTTATTTCTAGACTTATTTACTGGGGTTCTCAAGATTAAGATATCGTAAGTAGAAATTTTGGGTACTAAAAACAAAAAGTTATTACCTCTGTGTTTCCTACACCCGTCTACAGATTGTACTTGGTACCGTAGTTCAGCCCTCGTAACGTAAGTGGCGCAGAGATCCAATATCCCGGAAAAACCATAGTAAAAAATAGCTGTAAGGTTTTTTTTTCTGTTTTTACGAACACATTGGGGAAGATTTATTAAGACTGGCATTTTGTACCCCACTGTTGATAAAGGATAAAGAATTGAGATCTTCGCCGATTAGGAAGTGGGGTAGATCTCCTACATAAGTCACACCAAAAACTGGTGTAAGTTATAATGCATATGTTGGGCTGAGACAACCCTACCCCGCTCCTGGGACAGCCCAGATTCACATAATGTGGTGAACGAGGTGCAGAACAGCTGATTCAGAGCATGATGGGTGCAAAGAAGGGCCTTACACCAACTGTGTGCTAAAATATATGCTGGTTCTGGTGGCACTAACCTATCTATCTGCAGGGCTGGGGTGATATGCTGGTTCTGGTGACAGTAACCTATCTATCTGCAGGGCTGGGGTGATATGCTGGTTCTGGTGACACTAACCTATCTATCTGCAGGGCTGGGGTGATATACTGGGTCTGGTGACACTAACCTATCTATCTGCAGGGCTGGGGTGATATGCTGGTTCTGGTGACACTAACCTATCTATCTGCAGGGCTGGGGTGATATGCTGGTTCTGGTGACACTAACCTATCTATCTGCAGGACTGGGGTGATATGCTGGGTCTGGTGACAGTAACTTATCTATCTGCAGGACTGGGGTGATATGCTGGTTCTGGTGACAGTAACCTATCTATCTGCAGGGCTGGGGTGATGTAATGGTTCTGGTGACAGTAACCTATCTATCTGCAGGGCTGGGGTGATATACTGGTTCTGGTGACACTAACCTATCTATCTGCAGGACTGGGGTGATGTACTGGTTCTGGTGACAGTAACCTATCTATCTGCAGGGCTGGGGTGATGTACTGGTTCTGGTGACAGTAACCTATCTATCTGCAGGGCTGGGGTGATATACTGGTTCTGGTGACACTAACCTATCTATCTGCAGGACTGGGGTGATGTACTGGTTCTGGTGACAGTAACCTATCTATCTGCAGGGCTGGGGTGATATGCTGGTTCTGGTGACACTAACCTATCTATCTGCGGGGCTGGGGTGATATACTGGGTCTGGTGACACTAACCTATCTATCTGCAGGGCTGGGGTGATATGCTGGTTCTGGTGACACTAACCTATCTATCTGCAGGACTGGGGTGATATGCTGGTTCTGGTGACAGTAACCTATCTATCTGCAGGACTGGGGTGATATGCTGGTTCTGGTGACAGTAACCTATCTATCTGCAGGGCTGGGGTGATGTAATGGTTCTTGTGACAGTAACCTATCTATCTGCAGGGCTGGGGTGATATACTGGTTCTGGTGACACTAACCTATCTATCTGCAGGGCTGGGGTGATATGCTGGTTCTGGTGACACTAACCTATCTATCTGCAGGGCTGGGGTGATATACTGGTACTGGTGACAGTAACCTATCTATCTGCAGGGCTGGGGTGATATGCTGGGTCTGGTGACACTAATCTATCTATCTGCAGGGCTGGGGTGATATACTGGTTCTGGTGACACTAACCTATCTATCTGCAGGGCTGGGGTGATATGCTGGTACTGGTGACAGTAACCTATCTATCTGCAGGGCTGGGGTGATATGCTGGGTCTGGTGACACTAATCTATCTATCTGCAGGGCTGGGGTGATATACTGGTTCTGGTGACACTAACCTATCTATCTGCAGG
This sequence comes from Leptodactylus fuscus, assembly GCF_031893055.1. Lineage (NCBI taxonomy): Eukaryota > Metazoa > Chordata > Amphibia > Anura > Leptodactylidae > Leptodactylus > Leptodactylus fuscus. The sequence goes on along the minus strand of NC_134267.1, from coordinate 18,018,656 downwards.
GCTGGGGTGATATGCTGGTACTGGTGACAGTAACCTATCTATCTGCAGGGCTGGGGTGATATACTGGTTCTGGTGACACTAACCTATCTATCTGCAGGGCTGGGGTGATATGCTGGGTCTGGTGACACTAACCTATCTATCTGCAGGGCTGGGGTGATATGCTGGGTCTGGTGACACTAACCTATCTATCTGCAGGGCTGGGGTGATATGCTGGGACTGGTGACACTAACCTATCTATCTGCAGGGCTGGGGTGATATGCTGGTTCTGGTGACACTAACCTATCTATCTGCAGGGTTGGGGTGATGTACTGGTTCTGGTGACACTAACCTATCTATCTGCGGGGCTGGGGTGATATTCATTTCAGGCCAAACTTGTTAGTCATGAACCGGTAGTGCTATTATTATACTCTGAGATCTCTTCAGTCCCTAGAACACAACAAGTGGAGGCTCAGGGGAGATGTAACATTTACCTCTCCTGGACACCCTGGCAGCATTCGATGGTGTCCCGGCATACTCTACTGGCTGCTGTCTGATGTCACACACCCAACATTACTTTTTTATTGCAGATCATGAATTTATGGCTCCAGTAAGTATTTCAGGCTAATAGCTCGGGTATCTCATGTGTATTTTAACCCTTTAGTAATCTAACATATTTTATTCGTAATCCAGTACTGGGGTTACAGCCATGATCTTTGTCTTATTTTGGTCATATTTTAGTGTTGGTTCCCTCTGTAGTTTCCTTGCCTGTCTTCTGCTCTGGCATAACTGTTGGTACTTGGTAGTGACCCCTTATAGCTATGACACCAGTCATGTATCTACGTAGCAGTAAAAAGAGGCAGTCTGTGTTTCTTATCTTCAGAGCTCCGACACACCCTTTGGGTCACCATTTGAGGATTTCCCAAAGATAAACCTTGACTTATGACAATACTTGTGGAATACCCATGGTCCCGAGAATGCTCATGGTCCTGAGAAAGCTCATGGTCCTGAGAAAGCTCAGCTCCACTTCAACTAGTGATAACTCAGAGTCTACTGGGGCCACAGCCATGATCCTAGTCTTATTTTGGTCCTATTTTAGTGTTGGCTCCCTCTGTAGTTTTCCTGCCTGTCTTCTGCTCGGAGAAAACTGTTGATACTTGGTGGTGACCCCTTATAGCTACAACACCAATCATGTATCTACGTAGCAGTCCAAGACCTAGTCAGTGTTTCTCAACTTCAGATCTCTGGTACACCCTTTGAGTACACTATTTGAGGATAGATAGATAGATAGATAGATAGATAGATAGATAGATAGATAGATCCCATAGATCGAGCTTGACTTATGACAATACCTTTGGAACACCCATGGTCCCAAGAATGCTCATGGTCCCGAGAATCCTCAGCTCCACTTTAACCAGTGATAACCCAGAGTCTTCTGGGGCCACAGCCATGATCCCAGTCTTATTTTGGTCTTGTTTTAGTAATGGCCCCCTCTGTAGTTTCCCTGCCTGTCGTTTACTCACAGAAAACTGTTGGTACTTGGTGGTGACCCCTTATAGCTACAACACCAGTCGTGTATCTACGTAGCAGTCCAAGAGGCATCCAGTGCTTCTCAACTTCAGATTTCCAGTGCTTCCCTTGGGTCACCATTTGAGGATATCCCATAGATAAACCTTGACTTATACCTGTGGAATACTCTCATGGTCCCAAACTGAGGAACATCAATGTGACCTTTCATTCATGAGATGGTCTTCTGATCTCTTGTATGTATGGTAGGCTTCAGAAAATACATGTAGTCAATGTGATCCATTAACCCATCTCATCAGAACCCGGACAATAAACCCTGATTGTACCTACGGCCGTGGAGGTGAGAACGCGTAGAGATTATTTGCCTTCACGCAAGGTTAACAGTAGGAGACAGGAAGTCATTGAGGAGACAAGTTAGCGTACAAACTGCTTTAACTTTCATGCAGTTTGGGGCCTTCGGGTGCCGCCTCATTTTACTTTCTCATAAACACATGTATTAAATTAGGAGGTGAAATTGTCCAATGCCAAATATGCCCGATGATGGCATCAAATTGCAGCGGACTGACAAGTTCATGGACCTGTGATACTGGCACGTCCTGCTGGCAGGGTAACCAACAGCTGTCTATCTATGTGTGCATAATGAACATATGAATACAGTGCCATGGGCACCGGCTACAGAATACACGGGGGGCCGTGGATTGTTGGAAAGATTTGGCTGTAAACACAGATATCTCAGGCCTCGGATCTAGATTGATGCTAATGAATGGGAACACGTTGTAAGGTGTCTTTTAGAAAGGTTATTCATATAAAGTAATAGTCGGCTTCTTAAAGGGATAGGACTATTAAACTAGGGTTATGTAAAGTGTAATTTTTATGAATTTAAAGGAACGCCTCAGAAATTTCTGATACACAGTTTTCCACCTAGTGCATGGCCAGAACAAACAAGACATGGATTCTTTCTTCGATTTTCTCTGAATCTTTGTGTTAAAGGGATTGTTTTAATCTAAATACACACAGGAATAGCCTTAAGAGACGCAATTCTTCTCTTACCTTTATTACTCTGATCCGCGCCACCGTTCCTTAGAAATATCTTCTTTTTTAACAGTCCCCAGTGCTGCTTGAAAACTCTCCAGCGATGGCCTCTGTCTTCTTCTCCACCTTCTTCTCTTTGTTCCAAAGCGCCGACTGCGCATGTCCGTCGGCCATTTGCCTGTGGCCGAATGGGAGAGGCCACAGGAAAATGGCCGACGGACATGTGCAGACGGCAAGGACTTACAGATACATCCTCAGAGAGTAAACCGTTAACCTCCCGGATGTATAACGTCAATGGCCAGTCATCAAATGGTTAAAAAAGCTTACATCCAAAAATGTTCATCTATATTAGATATAACAAGAAACGACATTTTTCATGAGACAACCCCTTTAAATTGAGTTTTAGAGGGGTTCTCCATAAATTCGTCACCTTATATTAAGGGTCGTGTATGAGCGTCTGGTCTATGAGGACAAATAAAGACGTTTCCCTATAGAAGTATCCGTGTCCTGGGACGAGGCGCTGTACTGTCACAAAGTAAACTCTCCGCAATGCGCTACCCGTGCGAGGAGCAGAGTTCACAGGCAGCCGTAGCCAGCAGTGCTTCCCTCCACTCCACTGCTCTATTTATTTACCAGTCACTTATATCAAGGAAATCTCCTCTGTCACAAAATATCCTCTGGGCCGAGGAACGCAACGCAGGTATCGGGAAAGTCATTGAGAACACAGCGGCATGGGCACAAAACAGGTATTTACACTGCAGTCTCTTCTGTCCTACCATCATGTCATTGTAGTCACTTGTCCCCGAGTTCCTGCCATCTGAGAACTTCTATCATTGCTCATTATAGAGCGGCACGAAAAGCAAAGACTTGTACAATGAAAGTTCTGCCGCTTTGCTGCTATTTTTGGTTGTGGATTCCGAGAGATATTTACGATTTTCTTTATATATATAATGTAACCAAAAATTGTACAACGGCAAAATGAAGCGGGCAAAAAAGATCTGGAGATGGTCGGATAGATACACGGATATATGTAAATAAATATATATATATACACTGACATTATATATATATATATATATATATATATATATATATATATTATATATATATATATATATATATTTATAATATAAATGTGGAAGTTTGGATGTTTGTTATTTGATCACACAAAAACGGCTGAACGGATTTGGATGAAATTTGGCACATAGATAGTTTATAACCTCGTTTAACACATAGGCAGGTAAATGACATGGCTTCATGACTATTATGAATTTATGTTCACATACTATATTATCTCAGTTAATTGGAGGTTGCTGAGAAAGCCAGGTTTGTTATCTCTCTGTGTAAACACACATCTAACACTGAGTCCATTGAGTACCTGCATTTGTATATTATCTGATCTGCTCCAGGCAGCGCTGACACACTGGATGGAAAACACCTTTAATCTAAATTGGCAGTTTGCTAATTTTAAACATGTCGGGAAAAAGAAAATCCAATTTGTCGCAAAATTCTAAAACAACGAGAGCTATGAACGTAGCCAGAAGTCACAGAGTTCTCCTCAAGTGGAGCTCAGGGGGATCATCGACGCCAACAACACGCTCATTATATGGAGTCCCAGTGAGCTTCTGAGATGCCGGAACAATCACGGGCATGGCGCAAGGAATAAGTTCAGCGGCAGGCCAGCTTGACAGCTGCTGAAACACTGGAGCAGGTGGATCATCAACACCAACAACACACTCATTATATGGTGTCCCAGCGAGCTGCTGAGATGTCGGAACAATCACAGGCACAGTACGAGGAACAAGTTTAGTAGCAGGACAGCTTAAGAGTTGCCGAAACGCTGGAGCAGCCAACCCATCGATGGCAGCAATTTTCTGAATATAGGGGGATCATCGACGCCAATAACACGCAGACAAAGTATATATATATATATATATATATATATATATATATATATATATATATATATATATATATATATGACATGCTATACATTAACATGCTAGAAATAAAACACACACATATACGGTATATATACTATACATAACACATACTTATACAGTATATAGAAATGGAAATACTGACATACTATACATGATAGATAGATCTGTAAGTTTCCACTAGGTGGCGATGTCACAGGAGGATTTCTCTTTCTTTCACCTTTCTTGAGTTTGCTTGTTTGAAATTTTTTATTCTAAATTTTCAACTATTTTTGGAAAAAAAAATACTACATGCCAAAGTTAAGTTACTTAGAAAATTTTATGTTATCTCATCTAGACTAGCAGCCAGAGCGTCTTCCTGAAGTGTCCACACTTCGCCCTTGATGCGCAAGCGTGATGACAAGCCAATATAAGAAATCCCCCTGCTCTGCAGTTGTAGCCGTAGCCACAGACACTATGGCACATGTCCTGAGCTGCTCGGCTTCCATGTGCAGCTCGCTGACCTCTGGCACATAATGCATGGCACCGTGATCTGGTGTTATCCCCAATAGGTAAGGAAAGGTTGATGGTTGCAGAGTCTGGGCTTGATGCCAGGGACATGACAGATCGAAACCTTCTCCACACTGCCAGAAAAGAGCCCATCCGGCCATGTGTTCAATGTATACCGCACTGTGGCCAATTAACCCCTCGTGCCTGGCCTGAATAGGAGCTTTCTTAGATTGGCTTTTTAAGAAATATGGAGAGATAAGACATAAAACCTGCTCATACAGACAGCAGAGGACAAAGACCCCTTTATGTTTTACGTCTTCACCATATTCCAGATCTCTGCTTGTTGTCAGTGAATGAGAAGACTCTAGGTATCATCCAGTACCCCTGTACATAGCTAGTCCTGCTCCCACATAACAAGTCAACGTAATTGTGTCCAGTCTTGACAATCCTCTGTGAGCTCATGAGCCTGGACTCCAGACTGATACATTGTGGCAAACCTGCAGACACTTATGTATCTGCAGGTCTGCTGAGCTCCAAGAGGATTGTCTAGACATTTTCATTTCTCATACAGAGCCACTGTATCCAGTCTAGACAATACTCTGTGAGCTCACTGGCCTGGATTCCAGATTGATACATTGTAGCAAATGTGAAGACACTTATGTATCTACAGGTCTGCTGAGCTCACAGAGGATTGTTTAGATTTCTTAATTTCTCATACAGAGCTGTAGAATCCAGCCTAGACAATGCTCTGTGAGTTAACCACACCAGACCTCTGCTAGTTTACTACAATGTATCAGTCTGGTGTCCAGGAAATCTGGACGGTACTTAAAGGGGTTGGAGTTGGAGCAAATGTGGGGAGGCCATGTTGGGTCTAAGAGGAAAACAGAGACTACTCATCTGTCCCCGACTCTCTGTTTTTTACTCCCATTACATGCCAGGGCTCTCTGCACTGAAGCCATGAGGCTCACATGGTCAATGAGAGTAAAACAGAGACCTTAGTAGTCACTAGTAAGGAACCGGTGATATATGTGAGTGACACCACCAGTCCCCCCAGCAACCAATGAGGCCCCTTCATGGTCGCAACATTTACATGAACCTCACGGCTTCCAGTGTTGCAAGACCCGGCATGGGGTGGAAGTGGACAATGGAGAGCCACTTATTTTTTTTTACATCCATGGGTATTTCCAAATACTGGACAAACCCTTTAAGAGGAGTCTCTTCCATGTCTTATTGATGTCACTGCCAATTTGCCAGTTCTTGGTCTCTCAATGGCCTCAAGCTTCTTGTATCCCATAAGATGTTCTGCTCCGTTTTCTAGTCCCTCCAAGAATGTTTACCCTATACTGACTCTTGTGTCTTCTTCATCCATTCATAACACAAAAGTGGCGTAAATGAGAGAGAATTTGGCACGATCGATAGACCTGACCACTTTAAGAGAACGGGCAAGGGTGGGGTAAAAACATTGCTTGGGAATTTTTAAGTGACTAGTGCCATCAAACCTCTGCCAACCACTGGTTTGCAACTTTTTATGCCAAAAAAGTAGAGTAATTTCTTAGTGAATACGCCCCAATGTGTATTATCCTCAGCGCTGTTTGTGAATGAAGCGGCGCTCATAGAGTTAAGAACATGCTATACTGTTTACCGTATATACCGTAACCCATCATACAACAGATGCCGAGGCTTCTATTCAGTGTCACTTATATCTGTATCTGGATCAAAACACCAAGACACGGGATAAGTAAGTTATGAAAGGATCTGAATTCCGACATCTTGTTATGTCGCTCACCAAATGTTAGACTCTCAGGCAAACAGATGTTATAAACACGAAACCCTTTGCCTTAAGAAGGTAAATGTAAATCTTCACTTGGACAACATCTGCTGCGATCTCGTGCCACGTTATGTCTCACAAAGCTCCGACTGTACTGGATAAAGACTGACAAATCTCCAAGTAAATGGAATATTATCTAAGTATACACAATACTCCCCCCTAGTGGTGGCTGCCGGGACACAGGATCTTCTCATTTCTAAGTGACACTCTGATATCATTCAGATCTTATTACATTATTTAGATATTACTTTGTATATGAAAGTTCATGGGATTCTTCTCTTCTGCTGGATCATGTGATCCCTGTTTTCCTGTCTGTGGATTCTGCCTCTTTCCTCCAGGCCCCAGTTCTGCCTGTATCCTGAGAACCCCAAAACCTCAGCCTGTATCATGGTATCCTGAGTGAACCCTGAAATCTGAGTCGAAATCTGTGAACTCTGAAGGCCCAACCTGTATCCTGTTAATCCAAAACCTGAGACTGAATCTTGTGAGGCCTAAAAGCTTATATCTTGGTATCCAGTAAACTTCGAGGCCTGAATCTGTGTCTTTTGCACTGTGAACCCCAAAACCTGAGACTGTATCCTGTGAACCCCAAAAACTGAGTCTGTATCCTATGAATCCCAAAACCTCACCCTGGTCCTAGTATTCTGTGTGCCCCATAACCTAAGTTTGTATTCTGGGATCCTGTGTACCTGGAAACTCGGGCCTGTATCCCGCTATACTTTTGCCCAGTATCTTGTGCCATGCTGTACCTATTTCCTGTGGTCTGTTAGGAGCCTTGTTTGGGTCGTAGTGATCTGCTTATACCAAATATTGACCCTCCTGCTTCCATTCCCAGCTATTCCTGGGCCCCATTCCCGGCATCCCCTGATTCCAAGTCTAGGGTTCATGTCTGGTTACTACTCAAGCTGTCTCCTGGTCCAGTTCAAGTTGTCCTCCTGGTTACATCTGAGGTCCTACCAGGTCCATGTCCTAGCTGGTTATGGATTAATGATCCACAGAATAACCAAGCTGTCCCTCCAGCTGACAGAGATGGCGATGGCTCTAGCTGCCAATGTGATACTGTGCTGAGATTGCATGAAATTGATACACTATAGCTCAACATGAATAAAAATGAATATTATTGAGTGCAGTAATGGAAAGTTGTAGTTCTGATATTAAAAGGAATTAAGCCACAAGAAAATGTATCATTAGAATAGGGGCCCCAACCCGGGGCCGCTTTAACCATAGTAGTAGGGGCCCCTTCAGCTACCCTGGATCAAGCGGGAAAGTCTCACATTTCGAGTGATGTCTCGCTCTTCTGGATGGAAGGCAGGGATTTCACCTCTATCTGCCTTGGCTGATGATGTTTTTGGCAGGGAAGAGCAATGAGCACTGAGCCGTAGACATTACAGTTGGAGCCTACAGGTCCGGGGAATGCAGCTTGGTTAGAATTTTTCTCTTTTTTATGTAACCCTGGTGGTTGAGGGGGACAGGGGAAATTAAGTTATTGGGGGCTCACTTTCAAAAAGTTTGCACAGGGCCCCTCAATACTTTAAAACGGCTCAGCCCAAAGCCCAGCGCCCATGAGGCGACCTGAAGCGACTGCTTCAGGCAGCGCTATGCCAGGGCCACAGGGAGGGCGGCATTTTTGCTTACCTAAGCCAGTCCAGGACAAGCACTGAGCGGTGGATTGGGGAGGCCGCTGGAGCAGCGCTGCTCCAGCGACCTCCCCTCACGTTCAGGCAGAGAGCAGGTCCTCTCCCTGCCTGCGAACGCCGCTAAGCCATGCCCACTTCGCTCTGCCACGCCCCCTCCGCTCCGCCCCCTCCTCCGGGGGGGGGGGGCTTTCTGTCGTCTGCCTCGGGCGGCGAAAAAGGAAGGTTCACCCCTGCCAAAGCCCTTGCCCTGTACAACTCTGAATAAGCTGGTGGCCAAGTATTCACCCTGTTGCCATATTAAGTCTATAATGGACTAGTAGTCGAGTATTATACGGGACATTACATAGGGGGCCCCAGAGGCGGAACCACCTTAAGGATAGGACAACCATCTACATATATGGGACTGTCCAAAAACGGCAGCACTTTACACCCCATTCGCTATTGCCCTTTTATTCTGGGGCTACTTCCCGGCGCCTACTATAGTTGCTTCAGGACTTCTACTATTTGGCTATAATTGCCGGCAGCTTTTCCCGTCTCACTCTATATGTGTTATATAAAGAAATCCTTTATTGCAACTCTCTGTAATAGGATCATATATCTTCCGAAGTACAGAAATATTAAATATTTAAACTGCTTAAATATTCATGTGGAAATATAAAACTCCTTTTTTTTTCCTTTCGGATTGAAGAATTGCTATCACTGTAAATTAATATCACTGATCTGTACATCCCATCAGTCAGCTGTTTCTAAACTAAGGTAAATCCAGTGCTCGACAATATCGGATTCGCTTGTACAATTTATGCCATTTTTTGAACACATTTTTTCAAAACTTTTAATTTTTGATATATTATTTTCTATATTATTATTATTAATATTATTATTAGATTATTTTTATTATAATATTAGTCACGAGATAACTCAACTGAAAGTCTATAATGTTTGCCGTCATACAGTTCCTTGGGGAAGGGGGTCCCATATTGAAGAACTGGTTGTCATTGGTGGTTTTCTATCCCTGACCAAAAAAAAAAGTCATTATGTTCGGTCAAAAAAACCATGTTTGGTTCTTTAAGGGAATGTCTAGGTTTTACTTTTTCAATTTTTTTTTTTTAGGGAATTCTTGAATAATAGTAGAGGGAGTCAGAGCAGATCGAGGCTACAAAGAGTTCTCTCGTTCTGGAGGACAGATCTGTGTAATACTTCATTTCTCCTGAGGAGGCACTGTAGAATAATTGAACAACTGCTTCTGGACCATTTCCAGAGTTCAGGTGATTAATAAGAGCCCCAACACCAGTCCCTGTGGTGAGATTATTACATAGGAATGCCTGTAACTAAAAAGGATTGCCCAAAACAAAGCACCCCTACAACTTTTTAGAGACATCAGAGGAATAAAATAAAAAAAATCTTGGGTAATTACCAGTCTAGCAGCCAACAATAAATGACCTCCTGGAACAGCAGCAATTCACTGCTACCAACATACTGTGTCTCCCAGCTCTTGCACCCACCTGCTCATCTATTTCCTATGGTCTCTTAAAGGGCAAGCACACACCATGTTCCCTGCCAATCCCTTCTGGCTCATCATATTTAAGTCTTCTCAGCCCTCTGCCCTATGCTTGAGCTTTAAGGTTCCTAGCTATCTAAATTTACCTGTATCCTCTAGTCTGACCCTCAGCTTGTTCCTAACCTTGCACATGTCTGCTGTTGTTGTACTGAACTTTATATGTGCTCAGCCCGTGTTTGGACCTGACTGAGCCGTGGTGCCTACCCAGACTACCCAGACTACCTTCTTGTACCTGACCATTGCCTTTCCCGATCCCTGTTGCCTTTCACCAGAGTCTCTTGGCTTGGTGGGCCAACTTCTGCTCCCACTGGAACCACTTAAAACATTAGTGCCCTGGTTGTCCCCTTACAGAGAAGTTCACATTCCTTTACAGGGGCAACAGGTGAATACCGGGGAGGCTGCAAACATTTGCCCCAAGAGGGGGATTTATATAATTTTTAATAAATGCAATGATAAATTAGTAAACAGTGAGCCCCCCCTTAGTGGCAGCTCAATGAATTCACCTTAGCTCCTCAGAGGAGGGGCTGCCAATACTGGGGAACTCCCCTATGGGGATGTTTACATGTAGGAATTTGAACAGGATATTTTAAGTGGTCTTCTGCCTCAAAATCCTCCCCAAACACGATCTCATGATGGAAAGCCAAAGAAGAGTTTTGACTTTCCATTTCAGGGTTGCATGCTGACAAGCCTCCGATACAATGGCACCATCAGCATGAGCCTTGTACTACACGTTCTGTGGTTCAATAAGCGACGGGATCCACGGCATGATTGAACAGGACACAATGGGAGGCAGATTTCCAGAATTTGGAACTAAATTTGAGAAATGACTTGCCGTTGAGGACCTACAAACCCCTCAGTAGACATCCTATGCTATGACCAGTGGGCGTCTGTGCCTAGACATTATCCATCTATCACAATCTAAACAAGCCAACCTAAAAATTTCACATCATCAACGTAACATCTACCAGGAATTCTCGGCAAAGTTCTACAAAGTCATCCAGTACAATCACTTCTCGGCACTTTGATTTAATCATAAACAGAAAATATTGCTCGCAGCCCTTTTCATGGAGGCCCTTTTAATTCCTTCCACCTAGCTCCAGATGAGGTATAGCCGGTGAAGGAACGCCATCATTATTATGCATTTACTGCCATTTCACACACTTCCCAAGTTTTACATGAGTATTTAACTGCTAATTGAGCACATTTACAGTATGTTGCCTCCACCAAAGTCACTTAACGCAAAAAAGAGCAAAAAATTTTTTTTTTAAAAAAAATTCCCTTTAAATACAATTTTATAAAAATTCACATATGTCCAATTTTTGGTTTAAACAGAAGACGCCAAATAATTATTATTTTATTTTTTTTTGTCTCTTTTTGGAAAGATTTCCATTGTATATATACATTTCATGCCGGTGCATTTTATATGACAATGAAGCCGTTCTATTAAAAGGTTACATGCAAAGAAGTTTCCCCAAGGCGGCCGAGTTTAACATCTGTTAATGTCTAATCGTGTTTAATGTCATTTTTATATCGGCATAAAGCAAAGGATATTAACTAATACTTAATGAATTAACATTCTGCCGGCAAATAAGTTTAGACAGAAAATACTGTCCGTGCATGAGGCACGACCGGAGTGTAATATATCAGGAGAAAGAGCTGCCTTGTAATGAATTCAACCTGGAAGATCAGAGTTTCGGGAAGGAAATGAAAGTGCAGCGTGTCAGATTATCATGTTCTACTATTGTATGGATCTCAGGAGGAGAATTAGTCAGAATTCCCCCTAGAAAATCCCAATAATGAAGCAGTTCCAGTCGGAGAGCTATGTCATGTTATATAACCCGGCACATCTGCGGCATTATAAAGACAACAGCACCTCCAGCACAAGACTCCCCGCCGCCGCCGCAGCTTTTACTTCTATAGTAACATTTCTTGTTTTATGGATGATATTTGTTCTGCTTTATGGATTTGCTATACCCAGATAAGTTCAGTTTGCGCTGTAATGAATATTTGTGAAAGGGAACCTAGCCAAAAGGTTGGGCTTCCATTCAAAGGGGTTGTCTCTATGTCCGTGGGAGACACTAGGGCCAGCCACATGTTGGGGTACATTGACTTCATTGGGGGGGGGAGGGGCTTCCCTGCTTTGGATTTGTATCTGAATGGCTGGCATGCGGTACTACTAGGGGAAATACCCAGGTGACCACTGAATTCCTATGTAATAATAAGGATAGAATTTTTTGAATACATATATTTAACAATTATTTAAAAACATTGTTTTAAAGGGGACCTATCATGTCCTTTAAGATAGGGTATATTATAGGCTGTTGCAAAGCTGACGGGCCGCTTAATACAGCACACCTTCAGTTTTGCAGGTATCGGTGAGATATCGGTGCTGTTTCATCTCACTGATATCACTGTCAGAGGGGTCGGCCTCACAGGTCAGCATCAATGATGGGTGGTAAGGTGACACCCCCTGACGGTACACTTCTATAGTCTTGTACCAGTGGCATAACTAGGAATGGCGGGGTCCACCCAGCACCCAGTCTCCCCCCACTGCACAGACCGCATTCCTGCATTATGCCACATAGTGTCCCCTGCACACTGTATTATTCCCAATAGTGGCCCCTGCTCACAGTATTATGGCCCATAGTGGCCACTATATGCAGTATTATGACCCATAGTGGCCCCTACACACAGTATTATGCCCCTTTGTGGACCACCCATGTACAATTATTACACTCTGGGGACGCCCCCCCCCCCCCTCCAGTCGGCACTCTGGAGGGAGGCAGCAGCCACGGCAATTTTTTTTTTTTATTAAACTAGCACAGGTTTAGACCTGCACTGGTTTAGACCTCTGCGTCTCAGCGCACAGGCATCATCACGTCTCCTTCACTGAGACGCAGACGTCTTGCTGAGTGAAGAGGCGGCAGCAGGAGCAGCAGCAAGGTCGGTAAGTATCAAACCTTTTTTTTGTTTTGTTTTATAATAGACCTTGGTGACATTGGACCCTTCAAGCTCTATTATACCCCACAGTTGCACACTCATGGGGAGGTGCGGGAAAATAATAAACAGTGTTACTCACCTCTCTGGAATCCAATGTTAATTATAGCAGGCTTCGGGCCTGTATGGTAATATCCCAGATGTCAGGTGGTCTGGAATATTACCATATAGGCCCAAAGCCCGCACTAGAAGTACCATCCAGGCCTGAAGCCTGTGCTAGTAATAATAGCCTGTTACTGCTAGCACAGGCTTTGGGCTTGCATGGTAACAGGCTTTGGGCCTGTATGATACTGCTAGCACAGGCTTTGGGCTTATATGGTAATATTTCAGACCACGTGACATCTTGGACATTACCATACAGGCTCGAAGCCAGCTAGGATTAACATCGGATCCCAGAGAAGTAAGTAACACTGTTTATTATGTTCCCGCACCTCCCCATGAGTGTGCAACTGTGGGGTATAATAGAGCTTGAAGGGTCCAATGTCACCCTTGTAACCTCTATTATTTCCCACAGGTTCCCCTGCAACCTCTATTATGCCCCACAGTCTATTGGGTCACTGTGGGGCATAATATAGGCTGCAGGGGACGCTGTGGGATATATACAGTATATATATATATATATATATATATATATAGAGAGAGAGAGAGAGAGAGAGAGAGAGAGAGAGAGAGAGAGAGAGAGAGAGAGAGATTGGGTGCGTGGAGAAGTGAGGAGTCAAAGATGTTTGTGTTGCAAACTTTACAGAGTCAAGTCACAGATGGAAGAAGCGGTCATGGCGGTCCAAAGGGACATACTCATTTATTCCAAAAGGTATACTTGCTACTTTAAACCCTCCATTCTCCCAAATGGGCCTTGTTTATTTTTCTGCAGTAATTGGTGCTAAATACCGGCCATCACTGGTGACGACACATGAGCTACAGATTGGTTCGGGCCACTATGGGACTGACTGAGATAGTGGACTACAGGAGCATGACTATCTTCATCAGTCTAATAGACGTTGTGTGACTGCAGCTCCATCCCAGTGGAAGACTTGAGACGCTCTTTTTTGTCTTCCATCGATGTGATTAGAAAAATCCTTGTGATCAGTCAGTATCGCTCATCCTATGATGTCAGTGATTCTGGGAAAATCCATTTAACTTTTATGGCTGATCCCTACAATACTGTGCAAAAGTTTCCAACATATATGGAAAAAAAAGTTGTGTAAAGTAGGGGTTGGTTCACATCTGCATTGGTATTCCGTCGCGAATGGACTACCAAACGCAATTGCAAGCGCTATACATTAAAGCCCATGGACCCCATAGACTATAATGGGGTCCGTGTGCTTGCCACCAGATCTTCGCACAGAACATGGGGACAGAAAAATAGTTCATAACCTACTTTCCTGTCTGCACGATTCGTGCGGGCAGTGCACGGCAAGCACACGGACCCCATTATAATCTATGGGGTCCATGTGCTTTTATGCACAGTGCTTGCAATTGCGTTCGGTATTCTGTTCGGGGGGAATCCCCATGCGGACGCTCCCGGACGGAATGCCAACGCAGATGTGAACGAAGGGTTAGAATGAGTTCAGAAATAAAAAGGTTAATAGTTTATTTTTGTCAACGAATAAACAAAAGAGTAATGTAAATCCCATCAATATTCCGTGTGACCTTTACCCTTTGCCTTCCATCAGCTCTTCTCGATACTTGCAGACAGTTTATGGTGGAACTGGGCAGGGAGGTTGTTCCCGCCGCCATCTTGGAGAACTGAGTACAGATCTTCTGTGGATGTTGCTTGCGCCAATACGTCTGTTTCTTTATGTCATCCCAGACAGACTGAATGATGTTGAGATCAGGACTATATCTGTGGGGGCCGGATCATCACTTCCAGGGCTCCTCCTCCAAAGGGCAAAGGTCACACCAAATATCGATAGGATTTACATTTCTTTATTCCTCATTGTATCAGTTGCCAAAAATAACCTATTAACCCTTCTATTGCTGAAAAATCTCTTACTTGGAAGCATTTTCTCTACACCTGCCCAGTACTGTATACAGACATGTCTTTCCATTGAAAAATTGGCTCAATAGGGAGAATTTACTCCGAAGTCTCCAGCCATCCGTGAACGTGCGGCCTATTTTTTATTTAATTTTTTTATTTCATTTTCTATTTTTTAGAAATAAAACCAGATCAATCCGATAAAGGCTTTTTGCTCTTTTTAATCGGACTGATGGGATATTGTAGTTCAGAGGTAAAAAGCGACACGGAGTGAATTATTGTAAAGCAATGAACTACTCTGGGGCTGCGGCAATCAAATAGACAGCACTCAGGGCTAAAAATTACTGCTGCCTTTTTATTCATCAACAGTTTTGTGTACGAAACCCCTTTACGGCCCCCGTCCGCGTTCCTGGAAAAAAAAAAAAGCACTCACATTTATTTGGCGAAATTAAATCTGAGTCCGCACGGGCCCGTTTCTTACTTACCGGTATTAGATGAAATTAATTTCCTGTTGCGGCGCAGAAAGACAAACTTTTCAAAATGTTACATTCATAAAACTGTGACAAGAGCAAAAGGACAACAGACTTTCTTTAGAAGATTTAATGCCGTTCTCGGGCTACTACTTTTCTCGGGATTTTTTAAAATGCCACCTACATCCCTCATCTTTTATAGCAGGAGGACCGGCCGTATTTTCAATAAAGTTAGGTTTTTTATATTGCAAATTAAATCGGGCAGAATGACCTATATGGAATACAGAAAAGACGCTCACGGAATTAGAATCCAGCAGGTCGGAAGAGGAGTAGGAATGAAATATGTTATTAAATATAGACCTACTGGGTAGAGGTTTTGGAGGGGTTGTCCCATCTCGTATGTCTCCTGATAACGGGGGAGTCACTGCTTAGGATCACCGTAGATAGGCCGGACATAACAAGAGTAAAAAATTAAAGGAAGTCTATCGTCTCTGCCAAGTATATTCATCTGACTACATTACAAAGCACATAACAGTGATAGACATCATATCTCAATCTTATGCAAAGATGCAGCTGGTGTACTTGGGGCTCCAGGGGACCCCCACTGATCAGCTGTTTAGAGCACAGTGTACTGAGACAGAAGCTGATGACTCCTAACACTGTGTAGTGCCCATGCTGCACTCTTGTGGCTTAGCTATGGCCACTACATGGTGTAGGGGACTGTTTGCTTCTGGTTCCGCATACCGTGCTGCAATGAGGGTCAACCCCAATGGTCTGATATTGGTGACCTATCCTAGGTATAAGCAATCATTATTGAATCTTGGACAACTGCTTTAAGGTTTGCTACATCTGTATCACATAGACAGCTATTCATACTTCCAATGTAGCAACTACCACTGGGATTCGGGCCAATTGCTAATGGAGTCCCCAGGACATCCCGTGCGATGGAGATATATATATATATATATATATATATATATATATATAGAGAGAGAGAGAGAGAGAGAGAGAGAAGAAGAGGCCACTGTGGAGATCGCTGCCCAATACGTGTCCAGCTGCCACCAAACAAGAGGAAGATGAGATCCCACGGACTGTTATACCCCAAACCACCCACCCCACCCCACCTCCCCTTATAGTGGCCATCAACTAAGAGGAAGATGAGACTCCATGGACTGTTATATCCCAAATCACCCCCCCATACTCTCCCCTCGCCTCCAACTCCCCCCCCCCCCACTGTTCTAGCTTTGGCAATGCCAAGTATCTATTCGGACGTGCCAATAAAGGCTATTTGATTTGATTTGAGAGAGAGAGGTATTATACATGGTACTAGATATGGAAACAGGTGATTGTGGCAAAGTACGGGTGAAAAATACAAAAACCTCTTCAATAAAAAAGTTATATAGGAACCAAAAATTGAATTAATGTTTTTACCATTTAACTTACAGACTATATGTCATGGTGGACAGCTCCTTTATTGATAAGCCATGTCCTCCTGTGCTCCTACCTGCCCCCTCGGTGGGTCATGAAAGGTGCTCGGTAGAAATGGGTGAACCTCCCAAGATTTGTTTTGTTTCAGATGGCTCAGGACACGGATTCATTCTGGGGTCAAACTAGAAGTGACATTATTATACCATGGGGTCTCTTCAGACCCTAAAGTATAATAGGAGGAGGGAGGTGTAAAACATAAGAAATATCTATACTCACCTTCCCTCACCAATTTTTGGACTCCACTGTAGGGTTGAGCGATCGGGATCGGAAAAGATCGGATTCTGATCGGCAATCGAGTAAATTTCACGATCGCAATCGGAATTCCAACCCGATCTTTTCCAGTGGGATCGAGATCGGAGGTTATCTCAAGATCGGCTCAACCCTAAAAGTGACTTTTCCCATAGAAAAGCATTGACTAGGGTTGAAGATCGGGATCGGAAAAGATCAGATTCCGATCGGCGATCGAGCAAATGTCACGATCGAGATCGGGATCAGCTGGAAAATGATCGGAAATCGGATTTTAAAATCGATCTTGAAATCTCAAGATCGGCTCAACCCTACTCCTCAGCGCTCTCTCTCTGTCTCCTCTGTGATGTCATGCACACGGGGTCACTGCAGAGGTCATTGATTGGGCCTCAGTGGTGACATGGGTACAGGGAGTGTCATTGTGTCATGATGCTTGCCAGAGTATAACTTACCACAATGTAATTCGCAGCTGCCATTTTAGTTAAAAAACAAAACAATTTGGTATATTTGGGTCTAACCCGGCTCATACTGAAGCAGTTCACACATGTCTAGTGCACAGGTCCCATATGGTATGGAAATATCTGACGACATGATGTGAAGTCATTTCCTTCTCTGTTCTTATGTAATGGCAGCTTAGCATGTATCCGTCTGCATGAAGCAGTGATGGAACACACAAAGCCATTTCATGAACGTCTATGGGGCTGATAAAGATAGACAAATACAGGATTCGTATAAGATAAGATAATCCTTTAATAGTCCCACAGTGGGGACATTTCAGCATGTTACAGCGGCATAGTAATACAGATACAGGATAATACAGAGTAATATATTACAGACGTAGACACACATATGCTGAGAAGAGAAGATATACTAGGAGTCCATAGCAGCTAAGGAACAGAAGAAGGAAGACTTCATAGTCATAATCATTAGTTCTCTGTGCGGAGTGTCTTCGCTTGGTCTGATGTAGATTATACAGCCTGGTCGCGGTTGGGAGGAAGGACTTGCGATAGCTCCTTCTCACACTTGGGGTGAAGCAGACGGTCACTTACAGTGCTGCTAAGTCCCATCAAGGTCTCATACATGGGGTGGGATTTGTTCTCCCGCATGGAGGTCACCACAGACCGTATCTTTCTGTCACCCACCATCTGTACTGGGTCCAAGGGGCTCCCCAGGACAGAGCTGGCCCTCCTGATCAGCCTGTCAAGTCTATTTCTGTCCTTGGCTGGTATACTGCTCCCCCAGCAGGCCACACCGAAAAAGATGGCTGAAGCAACCACAGAGTTGAAGAAGGCCCTAAGAAGTGGCCCCTGGACTCCCGGCCCTCAGCCTCCTGAGCAGGTAGAGTCTGCTGTGGCCCTTTCTGTGCAGCGCCTCCAGGTGATCAGCCCAGTCTAGTTTATTGTTGAGGAGCACACCCAGATACTTATAGGTCCTGACTATCTCAATCCATGTTCCTCGGATCTCCACCGGGGTCGGAGCACTTCTCCGTTTACTAAAGTCCACCACCATCTCCTTGGTCTTCCCAGCATTAATCCTGAGGTGGTTCCGCCCCTTACAGCTGGAATGCAATGGCGGCACACCGGCTCATTCACATACCAGGGACAAAGGATCGTTTCCCCGAAACATCGGTCAGAGATGAGACAAGTAAATGGTGGTTCGGTAAAAAGAAATTTTGGAGGCAGAACTAGAATTATAAGTGGCTGTGCAGGATTAGCAGACCTTGGCTGCCGACATCTACAAACAGCACCACTCCTGTCTATGGGTTGTAATCGGTATTGCAACGTTCCCCCATCTCATTCAGTGGGAGCGGACCCTTCATTGGAAGCCAGATACAATCCACGGACAGCTGTTGCGCTATTTCTGGAAGAAAGCAGCCATGTTTGTTTAATCCTGCACAACCCCCCTTCATTTCATTGCATTGTAGGTCATAGTTCTATAGAATCAGTAGGCAATGAATAATCACACCCATTTATTGATAACACATACATATTATACAGGTACAAGGTCCATACCATAACCACAGGAAGAAGAACACCTACAGTAATACCGTGCGCTCAACACATTAATGGTGTCATCTCTTCCGTTTCCAGAAAACTTGACACAACGTAAGTTGATGAGAATACAGAAAGAATATGCGGATCAATAAACACAATCATTTATAGGACACTGAGATGGGATTAACCACATTACAATGGTCAAACAAAGGAAAAATAAATCTAAAAATAAATTCTAAGAGAGCTCATACTGTAGAGAGAGCGGTGGGGAGAGGCTCCTGCTGCAGACAGATGCCTTACAGACAAGACAAGTCTGGAGAATGAGAGGAGATATGGATGCACAGTAGCAAAATTTAACTTGACACTTAACATTGTAAATATTGAAAACACATCCATTTTTTGGACACTTGACAAAGGAGTGTAATCTCCGTAACGTGTGGTGAAAAGGGGATTTGTGAAGATTCAATAAAGTCTATTTGTTTACTACATCGTTTGGTGTGGCTGACGCTGGATCCATTGGATCCTTTCTGGTACGCCGTGCCGTTTGGATTTTGTCCTCTTACAGTATTCTATTGACGTCTCTGGGACAGAGGAATCTAGCTGCTGTCATCATCATCTTACCAGTAGGGTTGAGCGATTGTGTTCTTTTTCGGTGGGATCGAGATCGGTGATTATTTCCCACAATACTTTGCTACTGGCCAAGCATTGTGGGAAAAGCTAAGAATGTTAGCCTTCACACTGAGTATACGCTTCGCTCATTCTGAGTATACGCTCTGTTGCGGTTCCATAGGAATGAATGGAAGCAGCCGGCTCACAGCCTTAACCCCCTGTGCGCCGGCTGCATCCATTAATTCTAATGGGAGGCTAGCTAACATCTCTAGTAGCTACTTACCTGCAGTTCGGTGCCTGGTGTTCTCGTTCTTCTTCGCCTCGCTGCCCCCTCCTCCCAGGTTAGTGTTTAAAGAGCTAGGAAGAAGGCGATGCTTGTGGCTTAAGAGAGTGTGGTCGGGTACAGGGCGGGGAGACGTGACGTTAGGAGACACTCTCCTAACCCACCCACACTCTCCTGGGAGGCAGGGGGCAGAGAGGCGAAGAAGAACGAGAACACCGGGCATCGGACCAGCCATCTCTGCAGGTAAGTGGACACCAGGGGGGACTAAGTAGCCAGAAGATTAAAAAAAATCCTCTGGCTACTTAGAGATTACCCCAGCCCTGCAGATAGATAACCAAAAAGAGCAAAAAGATTTTTTCAGAGCTCACCCTTATTTCAATGATTCTTGCAGTTGATACATCTTCGGGGTGCACGGCACACTCTGGACAAAGGAATGTCTTTCATGGAAAATGCAGCAAAAACGAACAACACCGGCAACTCATCCGAAGTGAAATAAAATATAACTTTTAATTTACATAAATAAAATAAATAAACAAAATAAATCAAACAAAAAACCCCTAAAAAAACGCCAACGCGTTTCGGAACATTGAGTCCCTTTCTCACCTTGAGAGAGGGACTCAATGTTCCGAAACGCGTTGGCGTTTTTTTAGGGGTTTTTTGTTTGATTTATTTTGTTTATTTATTTTATTTATGTAAATTAAAAGTTATATTTTATTTCACTTCGGATGAGTTGCCGGTGTTGTTCGTTTTTGCTGCATTTTCTGCAGATAGATAGGTTAGGGTCACCAGAACCAGCATATCACCCCAGCCCTGCAGATAGATAGGTTAGTGTCACCAGACTCAGCATATCACCCCAGCCCTGCAGATAGACAAATAAGGGTCACCTGATTCAAACTGTGTTTTCACCTTGTGAATTGTTGCCGAGATATCACTGTTTTTGTCAATATCCAAATTAGCCCCAAAGAGCACATTTGCACATTGACAAAAACAGCGATATCTTGACAAAAATGGCAATAATCAGTGATGGAAGCACTAATACCTGGGTTGATATGCTGGGTCCTGGTGACACACTCCCTTTGATCTCTTAATTGCGTTCTTTTTTTTTTTTTTTACTTATAATAATTCCAAAATTTCGAGTATTTTAATAATTTTTGCATGTTCTTGGGGCTGAATTGATATGCTGGGTCTTGGTGACAGATTCCCTAAAGTGGAGATTTTGGAGGCACATCATCTAATTTTTTTGTGTTTAGTGCAGTAGTTGATAATACAAATACGTAGTAGAAAATATTGCTGTTTCTTTGGTAGTAACTTGTGTATTTTTCCGGTATGAATTCACCATAAGCTCACAAAATTATACTGCTTGTCCAGCTTTGGAGTATGTACGTCCATATTTGTCAAAGAGCGGGATTGGCGTAAAGATGGTTTGGAAGTCCTGAGGAAAAAAAACAAATGGATGATTATTTTCTAAAATTAATTATATGAATATCTTTTTAAACTCTTCACTGTCTACATTTAAAAAAATTCCTTGCTCATTTTTTGTTGGATACTCCAACCATATACAGGATGCTCCACTGATTCCAGCACAGTTGGAATTTTTTCTCTAGCCCTCACCATTCCCACGTAATCACTTCTGTTACTTTCAGCACAATTCTGCTCTCTGCTGCAAGGTGGGCGGTCCTTGACACCCTGCTCCATCTTAGGACCGCCCACTTCACAGCAGAGAATATGATTGTGCTGAAAGTAACAGAAGTGATTACTTTGGACTGGCAAGGGCTAGAGAAAAAATTCCAACTGTGTTGGAATCAGTAAAGAAGCAGCTATTGAAGGATACAATAAGTGGAGGTGGTGGAAAGTCCTTTTTAAAGTGAATGTCCATTTTGTTTTCAGACCCCCACTTAAGGGAGCTTAAGAGAATGTTTCAACACTGAATCTAATAATGACTCGGTATGTAGTTAATGCCTAAACTTCCTTCTAAGTAGTCTTTAAGCTCCTAAACTTCCCCACGTGGTGGCTGTAGGTAGCCATATTGTATCATTGACCCCTTGCTGAGGATTTAGAGCTATGTATAACTCCTATACTGTATGTACTATGAAATACATCAGCACCGATACTGGACTTAACAACAACATGGAATTAATTGGTGAAAATTCAACGTAAGGTAAATTATTCTAAATAAATTTCCTACTCGGGAATCAGAAATGGATCCAATTTGGGGCCACACGGTGGCTCAGTGGTTAGCACTGCAGCCTTGCAGCGCTGGAGTCCTGGTGTTCAAATCCCACCAAAGGCAAAAAAAACATCTGCAAGGAGTTTGTATGTTCTCCCCGTGTTTGCATGGATTTCCATCCCATATTCCAAAGACATACTGATAGGGAAAAATGTACATTGTGAGCTCTATGTGGGGCTCACAATCTGCATAAAAAAAAAAAAAAAAAAAAAGAAATGGATCCAATTTAAAGACAATATTTGGACACCCTTTACCCTCCGAACGTCATGGATTAATACCATGTTATAACATGTAGCGGCCACATTAGGGTTAAGTCCTAACTAAACCTACTGGTAATGAATGATAATTATGATGATTACCATACGGAAGGTCTTAAACTGTCCGGTTTCTCTGGCAACAGGAGCAATTGACATCAATTTCCTGATTGTTTCCAGTAATTTCAACTAATTAATGCCCAGAAACATAAAGTGATATTTCTTATTCTCATAAATTGCAACGGATTATGTAATATGACTCCTATCTCACCTTGTAAATGAAACGGTTTTAATATTCTGTGCAATCCATGAACATGACATGTTGGTGCAGTATTATGTTTTTGTAGGCCGTCTGTAGAATCAGCAGCGTGCAGGCATAAGAAATTGCAAAATAACAAGGCCGATGTCATGTTATTTTACACTGTATTTGCAGCCAGTAGATGCTGATAGTACGGAGAAGCCGGAATCCGGTCTAATGATGTAACTGGACACAGACCTTTCTTAGGCCCCATGGGCCATATCCACAGCACTAAAGCGCTGCGGGAAGAACCGCTGCGTGAACGCATTGCGGTTCTTTCTGCAGCGCTTTTAAGAGAAAGTTCACAGAGTTTTCCTCTGCGGACTTTCTCTTACCATTATATCTACGGGAAAGCCGCCGGCGTTTCCGTAGATATAATTGGCATGCTGCAATTTGCAAAGCCGCAACGGTTTTGCAATTGGCAGAGTGTCTGCGCTGCAATCACTTCCGCAAAGTGGGAATGGGGTTTGCATGAATCCCATCCACTTTGCCTGCACTGTACAACGACGCGATTTTTCCCGCAGCATCTCCGTTGCAGGCAAATCGCGGCGTTTCCGGTCCGTGGGGCCCCGGCCTTAGGCTGGATTTCAAACTGTTTCTGATGCAGTTTTTTGAGCCAATGCCAGAAATGATTAAATCATATAAAGGAAAGCCTTAATGTATAGAAATTACCTTTATGTTGAAGACTTTTGGTTAAAGAATTGCAACAACATGTGTGAATTCAAACTAAGTGTAAGTTCACACAGGTCTGAAATGCTGCAGAAAATTTGCAGTATTTTACATTAGAAGCAAAGTGCAATTTTAAGTTATTTGGTCCAATTATAAATCCACTCTATAGCTAAGATCACTCGCAGCAAAACACAGTTAAAAAAATGCAGAAAGAAACACAACAAAAACATTTGCATTTCTCACTGCTTTTCTGCTATTTTTCGCCTTTTTTTCCCAAAATTTTTTTTTTTTTTTTTTTAAATGCTACATATTCCTCAGCATTTTTCTGCAATCTATGCATGAAATTAAATTAAATTTCATTCACTTTGCCGGGACTGTAAATTACAGGAATTTTTAATTTTTTTTGCAAAAATGTTGCGTTTCGGCCAAAAACTATTTTTGAGTTTGGTGTACAAAAACTGCACCAAACACAGCACGTATGAATAGGCTATGTCTGAATCTGATGTTAGATCTGTCATTAGAATAAAAATAGCATGACATATTATCATGTAAATGTCTTTAGAAACCCCCCCCCCCCCCAAAAAAAAAAAAAAAAAAAAATTGCAATAACCTAAAGGAATGTGGATAGTTCATTTTGTTATAAAATAATACATACATGTGGATTCATGACACTAAATTTCCATAGCATAGAATAAATTAAAATCATTATACATCTGTACTGTAACCATGAGAGTTTTTCAAGTATAAAGTAAAAAAAATTTTAAAAAAAAATTACAAAAACATTCGGCACTTTATTACTAAATTTAGAATAAAATCGGCCTTTACATTTACATTCTAGTGCTACACAGTGATACATTTATTAAACACCAGTGCGCCAGATTATTACATTTTCTAGATTATCAGATGGTCCTGATACAATATATAAGAATTTTACACAAAGGTAGAAAAAAAAAGTTTTTACTTTACCTTTTCTTTAATTTTTTAACTATTTTTTTTTAATTAAAAAAAATAATCTAAAAATATATTTTTCTGTTTTATAGTCCTTTTATTTCATTATATTCCTTTCATTATTTCTTATTGAACGAAATTTCCAAAAAGTTGTTTCGTGTCTTTTTAATTAAAAAAAACCAAAATACTAGTTACTAAGAAACTAGCATTCCCATTAGAGATGAGCGAGTAGTACTCGATCGAGTAGGTATTCGATCGAATACTACGGTATTCAAAATACTCGTACTCGATCGAGTACCACTCGCTATTTGAATGCAAAAAGTTCGATGCAGAATCAGCATTGATTGGCAGAATGCTATACAGTCGGCCAATCAACGCTGGTTCTTCTCCTACCTTTAGAAGTCTTCTCCGTGCAGCTTCCCCGCGGCGTCTTCTGGCTCTTCATTCACTCTGCCAGGAATCGGGCCTGGGCAAAGCCGACTGCGCATGTCTGCTTGTAGTGCTTGTAGTGCGGGCATGCGCAGTCGGATCTGCCCAGGCCCGATGCCTGGCAGAGTGAATTCAGAGCCGGAAGATGCTGCAGGGATCCTGCAAGGAGAAGACTTCTCGGAGGATCCAGCCCGACCCTCACTCGTGGACTTGGTAAGTATAATTTGATCGAATGTTGCCTACCTCTGAAACGAGCAGTTTCCCCCCATAGGGTTCAATATTCGATTCGAGTAGTCGAATATTGAGGGGCTACTCGAAACGAATATCGAACCTCGAGCATTTTACTCTTCGCTCATCTCTAATTCCCATCTATAAAGCGTGGTTTTAGGGCCCCCCGATGAATATGATCAGACAACTTTTAGGCTGAGGCCCCACATTGCAGAAACGCAAGTTTGTTTTTTTTTCAAATTTTGTTGCGTTTTTTTTTTAGCCAAAGCCATGAGTGACATCAAAAGGAATGGGAAATATATAGAAGGTTCTTATACTTCTACCTTTTGCTTAATCCATTCCTGGCCTTGGCTCAAAAAACCGCGGCAAAATCGGCAACAAAAAAAAGCAGCATTTCCGCACCGTGAGGCCTTAGCCTAAAGGAGCCTTTAAACTTTCCAAAAATTTGTCAAGACTCCCAAGTCTCACGTGTACCGAAAGAAGCAATGACATGAAAGGGAAATGGGAGAACCGTGAGCGCCAACAAAAATGTTAATTTATACCATTCCATTAAACGTACACGACTTAAAGTCATAAAAGAGCAATCGACCAATTCTACAAAATATTCAAAAAGAAAACTTACAAAAAGATCCAAAAAATCTGGAACTTCAGTCGCGTTACACATAGAATATACAAAGGCTGCAAATCTAATGAAGAACTTTTGATTTTTTTTTTTCTTCCTTCCAGCTAATGTCTTAAGGGATATATAAAGTTAGAAAACTATACGTGAACTCTCTCTTTTCCCGATGCCCTTGGATCAGTAATGATAAATGCAAGTGGTGGAACAGCAGCGTTGACCTCATCCTCTCAGCGATGGAGAGAATCTTAATATTTTTACTTATGCTAGGTTTTCATTGTACGACTTGCCCCCGTTTCCCTGGCAACTGAGGGCCTTACGGTATACTCTAACTGGAGTCCTCACATTACGGCCACCCTGGAGGATGATTTTGTCTACAATTTATAGCACAAAACAGCTGGTAATTATGTGTCAGAGCATATGTTGATGAGAAGGCCAAATACACATTTAAAGATTTAGCATCAAAGTTGGTGGCATTTCCTGAAAGATTATGTGCTGAGAAAAGTATGGTCTGAGCAATTACAAAAAAAAAAAGTTATTTTCGACAAAAAAAGAGAGAAAAAGTTAGGGTAAGAAAAAACATTTGTAAAATTTAATTTAATTTGGAAATTATACATGTTTAACGGACATACAGTCCATCGGTGGAACAAAATATTCAGTTTTCCGAAGATTCACCATGATGTCTATTGTTCTCCTTGATCCTTATTTCTTCTCCAGGTGACTTCTTTAAGGGCTCATCGGAGGAAGGGTGCCTTTCATGTCACTTTTGATTCTTCCAATCGAGGAATAAGTTGGGAAAATTCACTGGTGTCACCTCCTTTAGAAGGTTTAGGCATACAGTGGCATATGCCGTCTATCGGTCATCGTTACAATGTCATCATCTACAACGTTTCTGTTTTGGTGTCATCTACAATGTTTTTGGTTTATCATCTACAATGTTTTTGGGTCATCAGCTACAACACTTCTGGATTTTGGTCATCACTTACAGTACTATTACATTATCATCTACATTGTTTTGGGGTCATTATCCGCAATGTTTTTGTTTTGGGGTCATTGTCTACAATGTTTGTTTTTGTGCCATCATCTATAATGTTTTTAGGTCATCATCTCCAACATTTCTGAGTCATCCTTAATAGAGATGAGCGAACAGTAAAATGTTCGAGGTTCGATATTCGTTTCGAGTAGCCCCTCAATATTCGACTACTCGAATTGAATATCAAACCCTATTATAGTCTATGGGGTAGGCAACATTCGATCAAATTATACTTACCAAGTCCACGAGTGAGGGTCGGGCTGGATCCTCCAAGACGTCTTCTCCTTACAGCATCCCCGCGGCATCTTCCGGCTCTGAATTCACTCTGCCAGGCATCGAGCCTGGGTAGAGCCGACTGCGCATGCCCGCACTACAAGCGGACATGCGCAGTCGGCTCTACCCAGGCCTGATGCCTGACAGAGTGAATGAAGAGCCGGAAGACGCCGCGGGGAATCTGCACGGAGAAGACTTCTAAAGGTAGGAGAAGAACCAATCAATGCTGGTTCTGCATCAAACATTTACATTCGAATAGCAATTGGTACTCGATCGAGTACGAGTATTTCGAATACCGTAGTATTCGATCGAATACCTACTCGATTGAATACTACTCGCTCATCTCTAATCCTTAACTATGTTACTGAGTCATCATCTATAATGATCTTTAATCATCATCTCCAATGTTTCACTTGCATCATCTACAAGGTTTCTGAGTAGGGTTGAGAGATTGGGATGGGAAAAGATCCGACCCCGATCGAGCAAATTTCACGATCGCGATTGGGATCGGGAGGAAAATGATCGGAAATTGGCTTTTGAAATCTCAAGATCGGTTCAACCCTAAAAGTGACTTTTTCCATAGAGAAGCATTGACTAGGATTGAGCGATCGGGAAAGATTGGATCTCGATCGGCGATCAAGCAAACTTCACGATTGCGATCAAGATCGGCTGGAAAAAGATCAGAAATCGGATTTTAAAATCAATCCTGAAATCTCAAGATCGGTCCAACCCCATTTCATTATTTCTTGAGTCATTGTCCTCAATATTTAAGGGTCATTATTTGGAATATTTTTAAGTCATTTGAGAAGTTTCTCAGTCATCATCTACAAGGCTTGTGAGTCATCATCTACAGTGTTTCCGGGTCATCAACAAGGCTTATGCATTATCTACAACGTTTCTGTTTTGGTGTCATCTACAACATTTTTGGTTCATCATCTACCATGTTTTGGGGTCATCTACAATGTTTTTGGGTCATAGTCTACAATGTTTTTGGGCCATCATTCACAATATTATTAACTTCAACGTGTTTTCAGTCATCATTTGCAATGTCTCCAATCTCCAATGTCATAATCTACAGTTTTTCTGGGTCCTCATTTATAATGTTTTTGGGTCATCACTACAACACATCTGGGTCATCCTCTACAATGTTTCATTGCAAATGTCATCACTTGCAGAGTCATTAAATAGTTTCTAAGTCATTATCTACATTGTTTCTGGGTCATCATTAAAAACAATTGTGGGTCATCTACAATTTTTCTGCATTGGGGCCATCATCTTAAACATTTTTGTTTTTGGGTCATCACATCAACTTTTAAGAATCATCTCCAGTATTTTTGAGTTATCCTCTACAGTGTTTTTGAGTCATCATCGACATTGTTCTGCTTTTGAGTAATCAACTACAATGTTTTTGGGTCATCATTTACAAGGTTATTAAATTCAATCATTCAGAGTGATCATCGCAACATCTCTGAGTCATAACCTACATTGTTTCTGATTCCTGACATATATAATGTTTTTGGAAAATCTACAACACTTCCGGGTCATCGTCTACAATAGTTCTGAGTCATCAACTACCATGTTTCTAGCCGCTATATTGAGCCTTTGATTGAAAACGGTCTCAGTTACTAAGATGTCAGGTTACAATAGATGGAATGTGATGCTGGACTATAGTGGCTAAAAAGAAGTCAAATTTTGGTACCAACATTTCAAAAAACGAGTCCATCACATGACCAGGATAGATCTATTCCCTCTGGAGGTAAACGATGATGGATACCACCAAGTGATCTTCATAACTATGAGCAATTGAGTCAGACAGTATATCAAAAAATATGATAACTTTTTATTCAACTTTTGTTTCCTGAATATTCCATTAACCTCAAACTGTTACGTTTTGTTGTTGCAGATTTGACTGTTGTTTGAACCAATCCCAGACTACAAAGGGAATGCAAAATCTGCAACAAAGAATCAACTTCTCCGCAACGTCTGGCCTTAGCCTACAGTAGGACCGAACGTCTCGTATTGTCTCGTCAACAATATATTTTTCTCTCCCAGGCCGGCTTGTCACAAAGTGGTCCTCGGAGCATTTTACTTGGATGTGTCCAACCAATCTTTAAAAAAATGTGACCAGTGACCTCGAGCTTGTACCTTATCGACTCTCCACTCTCCGCCATAACACTGTAAATGGAAATCTCGTTGACTCACTTGACAAGCCTGGCAAAAACTGCTGAGCTGTGCGGCTGGAGAGCGAGAAGTATCCTCGGCTTTAACTCTTTGTTACAAAACACATTAGATATATTAATGTCGCGGGGTGACAGTTATGCCTACTACAATCATTTTCCGACCTAACACAGATTTTATTCCAATCGCCAAGAGACCACTAAGCCACCCTAAAAGAGATTGATTGATCTACCCCTAGGTTTTGGTCGGGGGCAAACTTTTCTTACAACTGAAACCAATTAGTGGGCTTGGCACTTGTAGAGCAAAATGTAGGTCAGCTGCGAGTAATAAAAACGTATTGACTTTTTTTTTTCTGTCTGTAAGCAGCATGAAAGGGGTTTTGTGGCCTTGTCTTACATGAATAGAGCTCCATTAATTTCACTTATTTCAAGTAGCTATGTCAGACACTAATGCTTCTTTTGCACTTTTCACACAAAGTACATTGACACCATTGCTGGCCCCGGTGAAACAAGTTTACAATATTTCAGCCATTGAAAGCACTCGGCGCCAATAATTCTTAATTCCCAGACATCCTTATGCATTGTCCATAAGGCGGTAGAATAATTGTAGTCCAGGCAATTAACGGTGATTTTTTTTAATTATTATTATTACTAATATATACAAAAGGCACAAGATTAAAAAATTATTAATTTCATTATATATTTTTTATTATAACATTTATTATGATTATTATTATTATTATTATTATTATTATTATTATTATTATTCCAATTTCCGAAATTAGGGTGCAGGAAGAGGGCCAATAGTAAAGCTAATGTAAGCCTTAACTATGTTGTCCAGGCAAAAATGGACATTAAGTTTATTATTTACATAGGCCAGGGGAGGAGAAAACAAGAATCATACTCACCTCTCCCCGATGCTCTAGTGCCTGCCAGTGTGGTCCGTTTCTCTCTCTCTTTCCAGTGTTGACGTGTGGCCATAGTCCTAGCCACACGTGACCACTGAGGCCAATCAGCGGCTTCAGTGTAACTCAAGAAGAGATCCATGAGAAATGCCAGAACAGAAGGACCGGACCGCGCTGGGAGAACACAGGGGCACCAGGGACAGTTGAGTATGATTTAAAAAAAATTTAAAAATTCCCTGGTGAACCTAAACTGGAGCTCCACAAAAACTCAGAAACTCCTGCTAGTTCCTATAAAAGTCAGGGAGAACTGTGATTTAATTTTTTTAAGTGTTAAAGGGATTGTCCAAGATATACACTTTTGAGTAAGTAGGCCGGGGATGGTGTAAAAAACAGCAAAAACCCATACGGAATGGTGCTCCGGTGTCTTCCACCACGATATGGTCCTGCTGTTCCTTGGGTCTTGTTCTAGTGCAAGTCCTCACCTTAAGTGACCACTGAAGCCGATCAGTGGCCTAAGGGAAGGACACGGGATGTCATAGGTGATTTATGTGAGTGATGTCCCGGTTCCTTTCCTTAGGCACCGAGGTCACATGAAGCGAGGACTTCTACCAGGAGAAAACTCCAGGAGGAGCAGGACCAGACAACAGTGGGGGACACTGAAGCAACGGGGACAGGTGAGTATGTTTGGGGGGGGGGGGGTTCACACCTTCCCAAGCCACCTTCCTCAAAACTGTATATCCTGCACAGATATGACAGAAAAATCCACCAAGTGGAAATTGGACTCCTATGGTGCTACAGTAAGGGCCCTTTCAGATGGCTTTCTTCTGCAGCTTTCCTTTGTTGATGGGGCTGAATGGGGCGTGTCTCGTGCCACGGATTCAGAGGCACAGCCCAAAACCAAGCGGTTTTGAGCAGGACCCATATTTTTTGAAAACCACGGGAGGTGGAACCAGGACAGAATCTGCCCCAAACCAGCCCTAGATCCCGCATGTGCATACATATCCTAAGGGTCCATAGACTTGTATAGGTGCTGTATTACGGGTCTGTAGAACTTTCAGTACAGAACCATAATACGGCCATGTGCACAGGCCTATTCCTGTGAGTTTTCCGCGTAGCCGATGCCATACTGCCGTGGAGTCCTAACCTTATTACTCTACATCTCTTCATTACATTCAGGTGAAATTGTTCTTTGACTTCATCTTGAAAGTGAACTATAAATACATTGCAGCGATACAATAAAATAACAATGAAATTACAAGTGCAGGGACGGATCTCACTCCAGCAAACAGCCGAGTGGAAGCCTTAACTCTATGGATTTATTAAGCATGCCGTAATTTACTATCATTGAGTGGCTAACCTGAATTTTCTGAACGCAAAGCTTGTAATTCTGCACGACCTTACAATTTACATTTACATTAATGACCTATGAATTTATCCGGAATATATATCATGCTAATTAGCTGGTGGTAACGAACGTCATATCGCAAGTGCTGCAAACTACTGAAAAAGCATCCTGTGAAATATGGCGTATGCAAAGTGTTTTACTAAACAAGCACGAGCGGCTCATCTATCCCGCCACATTAGGCCTCAGGAGTTGACTTGTAATTCTCCGTACACATATCGACTTGATTTTATGACCGTCTTTATGTATTTTAAGCAGAGAATTTTTTTTTCTTGTTTAACAAAAACACATTAAAGGTCACTTAACAGAGCAGAATAAGCTCGGGGCGTCATCTATATACTATTCTGTAAGGGATTATGTATATACAGGTAAGTTGGTGAATCTGGAAGGAGATGGAAGTCACCCCATTCCACAAAATGACCTTAGGTGGGCAACGTTGATGGGTCCTTTCCGAGGACTGGCCTGTATATCTGTTTTGTATATTTTGCTGTCCTCTTATTGTGCACTGTATGACACGTAAGACGTTGTTTATTGCGGTGTCTATGCCGATGACTTATTGGAATGGACGATGTTACACTGTCTTTGCTCCTTCTCCAGTCTGGAACTTTTTGGAGAGAGGGTAAAACAATGATCCTAACCAAAGAAGTGGAACCCAATTGTGCCTATTGGTTGTGCCGCAGAGGGAGCCCCTTGGCAATTAAGGCACAGTTAGAGATGAGCGAACAGTAAAATGTCCGAGGTTCGATATTCGTTTCGAGTAGCCCCTCAATATTCGACTACTCAAATCGAATATCGAACCCTATTATAGTCTATGGGGGGAAAATGCTCGTTTCAACGTTCGATCAAATTATATTTACCAAGTCCACGAGTGACGGTCGGGCTGGATCCTCCGAGAAGTCTTCTCCTTGCAGTGTCCCCGCGGCGTCTTCCGACTCTTCATTCACTCTGCCAAGCATCGGGCCTGGGCAGAGCCGACTGCGCATGCCCGCACTACAAGCGTACATGCGCAGTCGGCTCTGCCCAGGCCCGATGCCTGGCAGAGTGAATGAGGAGCCGGAAGAGCTGGAAGACGC
This sequence comes from Leptodactylus fuscus, assembly GCF_031893055.1. NCBI lineage: Eukaryota > Metazoa > Chordata > Amphibia > Anura > Leptodactylidae > Leptodactylus > Leptodactylus fuscus. The sequence continues at coordinate 17,986,075 of NC_134267.1, read as the reverse complement.
CGCGGGGAAGCTGCACGGAGAAGACTTCTAAAGGTAGGAGAAGAACCAGCATTGATTGGCCGACTGTATAGCATTCAGCCAATCAATGCTGGTTCTGCATTGAACTTTTACATTCGAACAGCGAGTGGTACTCGATCGAGTACAAGTATTTCGAATACCGTAGTATTCGATCGAATACCTACTCGATCGAATACTACTCGCTCATCTCTAGGCACAGTCTGATGACTTGTAGTCACACCAGGCAGGAAAGATCCCATAAAAAACAGAGGGTCTCCAGTGCCTTCGAGTCTTCTGTCGGGAGTTCTCATCACTGTGGCAGTGTGATCCCAGAATTGTCCAAACATAGCGAATCCAGCAAGAGTCTGAGAAGCAGCCCCAATAGGAACTGGGCACAAACCTCTGGGGGAACTGAGCAGTCGCTGTATGTTGTCTCGAGACCGCTGCTCTCATGCTAAGAAGGTTCCTGATTCTACAGAGTTTATATCATTGAGTATAATGCTATGGTCGATCCTTGTTACAACTGAGCATGTTATTTGACCGGGTATTTACAAGCATGCAAATAACAGGGACCCGGCTGCGCTATCCTTGGGCAGGTTGATGTGGGTGAGGGCCGAAGAGCTGCACTTGGTCCTATATAACTTGCGGTATAAATAGCCTTAGCTTGGTCCCTTATGCTACCAATTCCTAAGAATTAAAGAAGTTCACGCATGATGTTAAGGGGGCTGTCCTAATAGGCAACATACAGAGGCACTGTTTTCCTAATTACATCCTGGGAAACAGATTTGTATATTCCCCATAATCCCCTAGTGGAGCGAAAATGGCTTTGTAAGTCTCCATACGCCTGCAAAGGTGCCCACTCCTCAAGGAATGTTATTATTCCGACAGAGGTTATCTGTCTGCTATCAATCCTTTATAAGGTATCTGGATGTCTAAGACGTAGCCTATTTGGGACCCCGCTCCATGAACAAGAACAAAGAGCTGCTCTGTAGGTGTTGGGACCTGGACTCCTTGCAAGCTAATCACCTTTCAGAACAACATCAGCTCATAAGTGAAGACTATCTATTAGAACTATCCATGCCAAAGAGTAAGATTGCCATCACCACCACCACTGTCATGGCTACTCTCATCACTGCTGTTGTCTCTTGAAGACAGCCTTTGACCAAATGCATATCTAAAGAGCGGGCCACTTATTGGAAGTACCAGATTAAAAAGTTGCTCAGTAGGTGCTCGGAGCTGGACCCGTAGCAGGGTGATCACCTTTCAAAGAAACATCAGTACAAGAGAGAAGACTATTAGAACGACCATGTCATTGTCAAATCCTCAGTCTATTAACATTCATGGTAACAATTTCCACTCTATTCTCTGTTGTTTTGGTAGTGGTCTTGTTGTCAGATATATTAATACAGTCTACAAATACACCAGATTTGTCACAGTAACTAGTCTAAGATTACACCACCTTGTAGTTGGACAGAATGTAGGCTGTAGTTTTTCGTGCAAACGAAACCAGAATTCTGGTGCATTTAGTTTAGTAACGCTAACCTATTGTTTTCATGGCATGATATTAAAAGATACAATCCACGATCGAGTTAGGATAGTGCAGGCTTTGGTTGCTTTACTAGACATGAGAAGAGTATCAGTCATAGGCAAGTTGTGTCCAATCAGAAACAAAATGGCCACCACTGTACAACCTGATAAGAGAGAATGTCCACCATGGTGGTAGATGGGCAGAGAAAGTATCCATAGCAAGGCAACAATGAGCAAGGACCAAGCAGGTGGTGGTCTTGGCCGAAGACTAAACACAGTATTTAGAATGTGGGTTTTGAAGTCAATAATGGGCTTGGTTGAGACTTGGTTGATAGAGATGTGCGAATAGTATTCGAAACTCTAGTTTTGAATACCTTGCTCCATAGGAATGAATGGAAGCGGCCGTCGCCGGCGGCCGGGGCTTAACCCCTTGGTGTTCAGCTGCTTCCATTCATTCCTATGGAAGCGAGGTATTCAAAACTAGAGTTTTGAATACTATTTGCTTATCTCTATAATGGTTGAGGCTTGGTTGTGGCTCAACCGTATGTGTTTTCATGGTGCTGTATTGAAGGGAACGTAGCCTCATTGAAGTAAATTAAAAAATAAAAAATAGTTCCCCTCCAAAAGACACTGTCTATCTAGTGATCCCTATAATTACTTACCCTTTAAGCCAATGTCCAACCTTTAGAGTCTCGGGACAAGGGAAACCATTAACTTTAGATGGTTTGGCATTGTTAGTCCTCATAAAGACCATGGTAGGGTTCTCGTTGAGTCTAGTAGAGTTCCGAAGTGGACTAGATCTCCATTCAGGCTTGGAGCCTCTTCATAAATCATTTGGTCCCTGCACCAGTTAAAAGCCTGGCGTATGAGGTGCCAGTTTTAATAAATCAGCCCCATTGTGTTTAGTTGCTTAAACCGTCCAGACCACAATCCATGTTTCACGAGGCTTCAATACACCTCCGGTCTCCAGTGATCAGGACGCATAAACATATACATGAATATACTTTACTGCTCCCTTTTACGGGATTAAAAGCCATATATCACGGTCACTCCTCTCGTCCTTTTATGGAGCTGATCAGCTGATAGAGGCAATAACACTTTTTGAAATTTTTTTTAATTTTTTTTTATAAACTCTACTTTGCAAGCTCCGTCCTACGAATGTAATATTTCAAAAAACAGTCTAAGCTTTGGGGAGAAAAGCAATTACAGAAACAGCATTAAAAATGCCAGGCACTCGGCAGAAGCAATTCTGGATCAGTTTAAAAAAGTGATTGATGAAAGTGTAATCCGAGCTGAAGGAACAGTTTCGCGACAAGCTGTGACCAGTCCCCACACTTCATTAGCTGCCATAATTAGCCTGGTGTTTCAATTTGTCAGAACTGGTAGGGACAATTTTGCTCAAAATGCAAACATCAAAAAACAGGGTCCCTTAGTCTTCAAAAAGGGGATGATGGGAGTTTTTTTCCCTTCCTTGTCTATGTTAAATAAAAGATTAATTGCAGCTGATGGGCGGCGGTGCTGTGATTGTCATTCTGTCTTGGTGCATTACTTGCAGCATTAGGAGATAGACAAGCTGACACGACACCGCTCGATCAAGTAGTTAGGAGTATAGGATGAATATTCAGTGGCTGGGATCTCCAGTTTTATTGGGTGATTGATTTCTTCCATTTTGACTCTTTTAGGGTGGATGGTGAATTCTCTCATTGAGTCAATCAAACGAACAACAGTTAGACAAGCCAGGTACAAATATACAGATGAATGTGTTGGCACTTGGCAGGATGCCATTTGATACTGGTGGCCCTTCCCAATCTGCGTTTGTTGATCTGGTTTACTAATTTGTTATTTTGTTTCCATTGCTTCCAACCACACACCTCCTGCAGCAAAGCAATGCTCTCCCTGGGTGTGAGCTCTGCCACTGTGCAGCTGTTTCTGATGAGTTCATCAAGATCCCCTTAGAGATCAAGCCAGTTGCTAGAGAGCGTACGGATATGGTTTTGTCCACGCACTGATCTTGGGGACTCTGCTTGAAGCCACCTTGTTCCAAGTCTGTGTGCTCCGCAACTAATATGTTTTAATCTACTCCTGTAGTACAAGGATAGATCATAAATATCTGATCAGTCAGGGGCCATCAGCCAACCCCCACACAAACCAGCTGTTTGGGAGTACATACTATATACAGCATGGAGCTGGAAGCAGTTGGCCCTATGCCCTGTATAATAGCTGGACACTGATATTGCAGCTATGTTCGCATTTAAGTCAAACAGAATGGAGTTGCAGTATCAAGTTTAACTATGGGTTCTTCTTGACTATGCCCCTGCTTTGGTTCCTGAATTGCTCTGCTGCTGATAACCTTAGGCTCCAAGCTAGACCACAATAAGGCCAGGTTCAAGTCTTTCAACAAACTAGATTTCAGTCCTGTTCCTAAGACCCTGTTCGAGTTCTTCAACAAACCACATTTCAGTCTTGTTCCTAAGACCGTGTTTGAGTCCTTCAACACACCACATTTCAGTCCTGTTCCTAAGACCATGTACGAGTCTTTCAATAAACCATATTTCAGTCCTGTTCCTAAGACCATATTCGAGTTCTTCAACAAACCACATTGCAGTCCTGTTCCTAAGGCTATGAATGAGTCCTTCAATAAACCATATTTCAGTCCTGTTCCTAAGACCATGTACGAGTCCTTCAACAAACTACATTTCAGTCCTGTTCCTAAGACCATGTTCGAGTTCTTCAACAAACCACATTTCAGTCTTGTTCCTAAGACCTTGTACAAGTCCTTCAACAAACTACATTTCAGTCTTGTTCCTAAGACCTTGTACAAGTCCTTCAACAAACTACATTTCAGTCCTGTTCCTAAGACCTTGTACGAGTCCTTCAACAAACCACATTTCAGTCCTGTTCCTAAGACCATGTACGAGTCCTTAAACAAACCACATTTCAGTCCTGTTCCTAAAACTGTGTACAAGTCCTTCAACAAACCACATTTCAGTCCTGTTCCTAAGACCTTGTACAAGTCCTTCAACAAACCACATTTCAGTCCTCTTCCTAAGACCATATTCGAGTTCTTCAACAAACCACATTTCAGTCCTGTTCCTAAAACTGTGTACAAGTCCTTCAACAAACCACATTTCAGTCCTGTTCCTAAGACCTTGTACAAGTCCTTCAACAAACCACATTTCAGTCCTCTTCCTAAGACCATATTCGAGTTCTTCAACAAACCACATTTCAGTCCTGTTTCTAAGACCACATTCCAGTCCTGTTCAGTGACAAAGCTTTGTCTGGCTCCGGTGTCCACGTTTCAGTCCTGCTCCTTTGTCCACATTCCAGTTCTGATCTAGTTTCCATGTTCCCGATCTGCTACAGTCATAGTTCCAGTTCCATTTTTGCTCTCCATGCTGCTGGTCTATCCTGACCTATACTCCACATCGGGTCTTATGTCTCTCCAAGAATGCTGCTGTGCTCAGTCACCGACCAGTGACAACTCTGAGGACTGTTACCCTGGAACCCAACAGCAAATAAGAGAACATTTTCTATATGAAGTTTGAAAGAGAGAAATAAATGGATCACTGTGGGGTGACGGGGCCATCAGGAACCTCCATTTGTCTAGGAAAAAGTACAGTATAAAAATGGTTGTACCAACAGACAAATTATGATATTGACGGTCAAGTCCTACTTTGGAGAGATGCTTCAGACAGCGGCCACTACAGGAAAAATGTGGTATTACATGGAATCCAGTCAGAATGACCACCTATTTCACCCATTGACCTGGTCCTCCCTTCCAGGCTTTGTTTATTAATGCAGAAATTACGCCATATCTCCCACATCACCGGAGCAAATAAGAGACTACCAAGGCCATAAATTAGTTGCAGAGATACATATATATGATCCTCTTTACTGCAGCTAAGTACACAAAGCCCATCGGTGAGGACAGGATCGGGCAGTGAGAGGGGCCCCATCACTGTATGGGGGTCACTATGTGGGGAACAACTGGTGGGGGCCATTTTGCTTGTAAGAGGGCCAACATAAGGCCTGTCAATGTCAAATTTTTGCTATGTGCAGCTCACTTACCCAACCTAGTTTGATCCCCTACTATAGAGCTTGCACATGACGGTATAATACATCAGTATTATACGGATCTGTATTTTGTCACATATAATATATGAACATGTGACATAAACAATAGTTATATGTACCATCACAAGCCACATTATGGAGGTATTCTGCTCTAGAATGACGGCTTGTTTTCACTAAACCAATATATTCGTGCAGATTAATGAGATATATTCGGGATCTGTCCATTGTTAAACACCACACACTGCTTATATAGATAAAATGAGATACTCTCCTCAGTGCTTCTGAATGTGTTGGCATGACATTGCACCTCCGCCATCTGTACAGCAGAGTGTATGTCTGGACCGGTGACCTCCGAATCTCTGTCCAGTTCACAATAATCAAATGAAATCAATGTTAGACTCAATGAAGCTTCGACATTTGTATTTTGTCCAGAATCGGTGATTTATGGACAGAACGAGAGCGAATGGAAACTGCCAAATGACCACAACACTCTGTCTTATGATAGCTCATGAAATCTCTGTAACAGACCTCTCAATTGTACAGAGATATAATACAGCAACCATAGAAGTCTACAGAGCTCTACTGTATGTTACTCATCTTTCTCAGTGAGTCCTCATGGGCAGCAAAGGCTCCAGTGGCTGCTCCAGCAAAGCTATCTAATGCAACCAAGGCCAAGTGCTGGTTATTCTGTTTCACCAAAACCAGCATACCCCCCAGCTCTGCAGATAGATAGGTTAGTGTCACCAGAACCAGCATATCACCCCACCCCAACTCTGCAGATAGATAAGTTACTGTCACCAGACCCAGCATATCACCCCAGCCCTGCAGATAGATAGGTTAGTGTCACCAGAACCAGCATATCACCCCAGCCCTGCAGATAGATAGGTTAGTGTCACCAGAACCAGTATATCACCCTAGCCCTGCAGATAGATAGGTTAGTGTCACCAGAACCAGTATATCACCCCAGAACTGCAGATAGATAGGTTAGTATCACCAGAACCAGCATATCACCCCAGCCCTGCAGATAGATAGGTTACTGTCATCAGAACCCAACATATCACCCCAGCCCTGCAGATAGATAGGTTAGTGTCACCAGAACCAGCATATCACCCCAGGCCTGCAGATAGATAGGTTAGTGTCACCAGAACCAGCATATCACCCCAGGCCTGCAGATAGATAGGTTAGTGTCACCAGAACCAGCATATCACCCCAGGCCTGCAGATACATAGGTTAGTGTCACCAGACCCAGCATATCACCCCAGCCCTGCAGATAGATAGGTTAGTGTCACCAGAACCAGCATATCCCCCCAGCCCTGCAGATAGATAGGTTAGTGTCACCAGAACCAGCATATCACCCCAGCCCTGCAGATAGATAGGTTAGTGTCACCAGACCCAGCATATCACCCCAGGCCTGCAGATAGATAGGTTACTGTCACCAGAACCAGCATATCACCCCAGCCCTGCAGATAGATAGGTTAGTGTCACCAGAACCAGCATATCACCCCAGGCCTGCAGATAGATAGGTTAGTGTCACCAGAACCAGCATATCACCCCAGTCCTACAGATAGATAGGTTACTGTCACCAGAACCAGTACATCACCCCAGCCCTGCAGATAGATAGGTTAGTGTCACCAGAACCAGCATAACACCCCAGTCCTGCAGATAGATAGGTTACTGTCACCAGATCCAGCATATCACCCCAGCCCTGCAGATAGATAGGTTACTGTCACCAGAACCAGTACATCACCCCAGCCCTGCAGATAGATAGGTTAGTGTCACCAGAACCAGCATATCACCCCAGTCCTGCAGATAGATAGGTTGCTGTCACCAGAACCAGCATATCACCCCAGTCCTGCAGATAGATAGGTTGCTGTCACCAGAACCAGCATATCACCCCAGTCCTGCAGATAGATAGGTTGCTGTCACCAGAACCAGCATATCACCCCAGTCCTGCAGATAGATAGGTTAGTGTCACCAGAACCAGCATATCACCCCAGCCCTGCAGATAGATAGGTTGCTGTCACCAGAACCAGCATATCACCCCAGTCCTGCAGATAGATAGGTTACTGTCACCAGATCCAGCATATCACCCCAGCCCTGCAGATAGATAGGTTAGTGTCACCAGAACCAGCATATCACCCCAGTGCTGCAGATAGATAGGTTAGTGTCACCAGAACCAGCATATCACCCCAGCCCTGCAGATAGATAGGTTAGTGTCACCAGAACCAGCATATCACCCCAGCCCTGCAGATAGATAGGTTAGTGTCACCAGACCCAGCATATCACCCCAGTCCTGCAGATAGATAGGTTAGTGTCACCAGAACCAGCATATCACCCCAGCCCTGCAGATAGGTTAGGGTCACTTGAATCATACTGTGTTTACCCCTTGTGAATTGCTACCCCCACTGCCAAGATATTACTGTTTTGGTCAATATCCTGGGGTCTGGTGACATACAACCTTTAGGAACCTGAATGTTTTCTTCCCGAAACACGGCCACAACTGTCCTCTAATGTGTCTAGTATTGTGACGAGGACATATTAATGAGAATGGGACGGAGCTGCAATGCCACATCCAACCTGTGAGCACAGCAATTTTTTTTGCACTTCTTGCAACCCCTTTAACTCCTAACCCCCTTAAGTACCAAGCTGACTAATGTAAGACATTACAAAAGGACTGTCTCAAGACCAAAGGTCCAATCCTATACAAAAAATAAAAATTTTCCTTGATTTTGATATGAGGATCAATTCCTGATAATGAGATTCTAGCCATTGATAAGGTGATATGGCGGAGAGGAATGACATGGGGAGTTGTGGCATTTTATTCCAGGCACTCTGACCCATGGGTACGGCATGTCTCTGCTCTATACAGTTGAGCTGTAATGATCCCCACACACAGCACCTGCACATCAATTATGATAATCATAATCACGGTCGTTAAGCTGAATGTTCATTATTATCAGGATGCCGGTGACAGCAGATTCAATCATCGGGTGCAATGGGCAAGCAGTCACGGGCCCACCCAAGTTCCGCACACAGCGCTGTGCCACATTAAATCTATGATGTGTTCCACATCCCACTCTATTCCAAACGCTGCAGACGGTAAAGGTCAGTTTTATGTTCTGTGCAATATGCTTAGGTTCTCTAAATGAAATCTTTGGAGCCCGAGATATTTGTCTGCATTGTGTATCGTAAAAAAGCCTTGTGTACGGCCTAAAAACTCATGCATATCATTAGGTGGCGGCGTCCTCTTCAGAAGCATCATGTGAGAAATGAGGACTAAACTCTGAGCCGCCGTTATGTAGATCAGGATACATATATTATATTAGGGTTCAGGTAAAAAAGTATATAACATATCGCAAAGGACCCGAATATTCTCACCTTCATTGCCAAATGTATGATAATAGGGTAGCTAGATATGAGATAGATAGATAGATAGATAGATAGATAGATAGGAGATAGATAGATAGATAGATAGATAGATAGATAGATAGATAGATAGAAGGGCCTCGCAACTTTAGGAGGCCTAGTTGCCCCCCTGCTATTTTTTTTGTCTTTTACAGTTTTGGCCAAAAGTATTGCCCCCCCCCCTGCAATTCTGTCAGATAATACTCGTGTTCTTCCAGAAAATGATTACAAGCACAAACTCTTTGGTAATATCTTCATTTATTTTGCTTGCAATGAAAAAACACAAAAGAGAATGAAAAAAAAAGTCACATCATTGATCATTTTACACAAAACTCCAAAAACTGGTGCGGACAGAAGTATTGGCGCCCTCAGCCTAATACTTGGTAGCACAACCTTTAGACACAATAACTGCACACAACCGCTTCCGGTAACCAGCAATGAGTTTCTTACAAGGCTCTGCTGGAATCTTAGACCATTCTTCTTTGGCAAACTGCTCGCGGTCCCCCCTGAGATGTGAAGGGGGCCTTCTCCAAACTGCCACCAAGAGATCTCTCCCCCTCCCCCACAGGTGTTCTATGGGATTCAGGGCTGGACTCATTGCTGCCACTTCAGGGCTTTCTCTCACCACCATTTTCTAGTGCTGACCTGAAGTGTGTTTTGGGTCATTGTCCTGCTGGAAGACCCCTGACCTCTGAGGGAGACCCCGCTTTCTCACACTGGGCCCTACATTATGCTGCACAATGTGTTGGTCGTCTTCAGACTTCATAATGCCATGCACACGGTCAAGCAGTCCAGTGCCAGAGGCAGCAAAGCAACCCCAAACCATCAGGGACCTCCGCCATGTCTGACTGTAGGGGGCGTCTTCTTTTCTTTGAAGGCCTCTGTTTTTCCTGTAAACTCTATGTTGAGGCCTTTTCCTACTTTTGTCTCATCTGACCAGAGAACATTCTTCCAGAACGTTTTTGGCTTTCTCAGGTAAGTTTTGGCAAACTCCAGCCTGGCTTTTTTCTGTCTCTGGGTAAGAAGTGGGGTCTTCCTGGGTCTCCTACCATACAGTCCCTTCTCATTCAGACGCTGACACTGGATAGTACGTGGTGACACTGTTGTACCCTCGGACTGCAGGGCAGCTTGAACTTGTTTGGATGTTAGTCGAGGTTCTTTATCCACCATCCGAACAATCTTGCGGTGAAATCTCTCGTTAATGTTTCTTTTCCGTCCACATCTAGGGAGGTTAGCCACAGTGCCATGGGCTTTACACTTCTTGATGATACTGCGCACGGTAGACACAGGAACATTCAGGTCTTTGGAGATGGACTTGTAGCCTTGAGATTGCTCACGCTTCCTCACAATTTTGCTTCTCAAGTCCTCAGACAGTTCTTTGGTCTTCTTTCTTGTCTCCAGTATCAGTAAAGGGGACTTTATACTGGTGGGAACCAGTAAAGGGGGCTTTAAGACATATGTGGTCCAGTAAAGGATGTTTTATACCATGTGGGAGCCGGTAAAGGGTGTGATATACTGAATGGGGGCTGGGGTGGGGCACATTCAAAAGTTTGCTCTGGAGCCTGGTCTTTGCTAGTTATACACCTGAATAGATAGAAACAGTGAGAGCAAGAACGAGAGAGAGAGAGAGAGAGAGAGAGAGAGAGAGAGAGAGAGAGAGAGGGAGATAGATAGATAGATAGATAGATAGATAGATAGATAGATAGATAGATAGGAGATAGATAGATAGATAGATAGATAGATAGATAGATAGATAGGAGATAGATAGATAGATAGATAGATAGATAGATAGGAGATAGATAGATAGATAGATAGATAGATAGATAATTGAAGGAGAAACAGAGACAGAAAGATAAATAGATTGATAATTAGAAAGACAGGGTCAAGAGAAACAATGCACCAGTCAGAAGAGCCCAAATCATAAATGTTAACCAGGTCAAAACCCCAAATTCTTGTTCTGTAACTGTGAGCTGTGCACTTTTCCTATGTTTGCTGTTGACTTTTTCGTCTCGTTACACACGAGTCCTCTAACCATAAAACAGCATTCATGGCAACCAGGTGGAGACTCGATATGACGTCTTATACCAGTAACTAGAGATTTCCTTTAACTCCTTGCCCTGGAGAATCTTGAATCTTATACACATAATACACATAACACGTTACCTTGCGTGAAATCCATTTGCCCTGATCTTCATCTCGATTGCTGAAAGGAACCTTCTTGTATTCAGTTGAAGTATGGAGTAGAGCTTCGTAGGGTTTGTTCTTATGGAACGTAGAGAATGGAGCAAACCTACAAGAAAAAAAAAAAATACAATGTTACAACGTGTACCAACTTTCCATTCTTCTAGTCCAAAAGTTGACTATGTTTAAGGGGTTGGTTGAAACCCAAGAGTAAGGAATACAGATGGGCGAACCAACTCATTCCGAGCCAGGTTTAACCAGTTTTTTTACAAAATCGAACAACTGGCGATTGAACCCGAAAAGAAACAAATCTTGGGGTTTGCCCATCTCTAGTAAGGAATACTGATGAGAATGTTATCCTTTGTTAAGTCTATATAGGCCCTTGAATGTGGATGAGTAGGGACAATTGATGACTACTGTACATTACGAACCTCGGAAATTGCCCGAGTAGAGAAGTAATTGTTAAAAATCTGAATCCCACCCCTGGGTTTTCCAATTCATATGATGTGTATGCTCTCATTAAACAATCTTCCCCACTGGGTTAAAAGGATATACCAGGACATGATGTGCAACATCACATCCCGATGCTATAATATCACTTTATAGTCTAGAGCAAAAAAATCTGCATATTTATGAGTTGCACTGCTAGAATGGAGAGATGTACGTCCACCAGATTGGATTAGGATTTCTTCTTTCTTTTGTGCTACATATGTTGAGGCATTTGGAACCAGCGTGGAAGTGGCCTGAGGGTTCTTGACATAAGAACCAAGAATTCTCAGATGATGGCACAGTATGTCATGTCTATCACATGCTAGGTATGGAGGGAAGGTAGTGTAGACTTGTGCTAAGACCAGAAAGTCATCTTGAGAGCCATATGTCGGTGCAACCACAGAAGATATATGTACAGTCATCTCTGCCTTACACAACGTTCAGGAACTATAAATGTGTGCTGGTGTTTTTGGACCACAGTTGGTTGAGTAAGGTTTGTGTCCAGTCTTTTAGATGGTATCTTCCCTTGGTCCATCTTAGTACTCTCCACGGCATCATTTGCCTTTATCACCACCACATCAAAGTACAAGGTACCATTATGAAGCACAATTTGTCCTGCAAAAACTAAGCCCTCATATGGCTTTGTAAATGGAAAAATAAAAAAAGTTATGGCTTTTGGAAGGTGGCGAATAGAGATTGCGAACCTGTTCGTAACAACCCATATTTGTACCAAATTTATTAAAATTTTCTTGTTCATCGTGACCTGAGGACATGCTCCATGTGACCATTGAGACCCAATCATAGGCCTCAGCAGTGACCCTGGCCACATGGCATCACCCAGGTGGCCAAGAGAGTTCCAGAAGCTGTGAGGAGGCCCAAAAGTGGTGAGAGTAGAGTATTAGATTCCGGGATCTGAACAGACCCAAAAGTATAATAATTTCACTTCTGGTTCTACCCAAACAAGACCAAAAGGATCGATTTGATCAAACTGTAGCCAAAACAAATCTTCAGTAGAGTTGAGCCGATCTTGAGTTTTCAGGATCGTTTTTAAAATCCGATTTTTGGTCATTTTCCAGCCGATCCCGATCGTGAAATTTGCTCCATCGCCGATCGGGATCCGATCTTTCCTGATCCCTCAACCAAAACCAATGGCCAGTAGGCAAGCATTGTGAGACCTCGATCCCGCCGAAAAATTCCGATCTCAATTGTGAAATTTACTCTATCGCCGAACGGAATCCGATCTCTTCCAATCCCTAATCTTCAGAGGTTCTTCCATCTCCAGTGGAGAGTAAAGAATGAAAATCTAAAAAAAATGGCTACGGTGGGAGGAGGTTAAGGAATAATTCTGAAAAAAAACCTCAAAAACCTTAGAAATTTAGAATTTAAGGGATTATAAGAAAACAATTTGAAGTTGCTGCTTCTGTAAATGACCTCAAACCGTTTCCGCACCATCTAATTGTTTTAATTTATTTAAAAAAAATAAAATAAAGTAAAAAAAAAAAAAAAAACCTTCAAAGTAAAAGACATTGTTTTAAGGAGCGCTTGATAAAAGGCTAAGAAATCCCGCAATTAAATCTAGTTAATTTAGCTTTAAATTATACAACAGTGCTGAAGCATGTATATCCTCCTGGGATCTGCAGCACTCATACAAGACAGATTATACTACTTGCAAGGCTAATTTGCACATGGGATGGACATCAGTGAAAAAATTAATGTGGCCCCAATGTCCCTGAGTATACAGAAGAGGTGCTGTGAGCCGGCTGCCGCACTTACAATTTTTATCACTTCTGAATTGCATTTTAATAGTACATTTTTCTTATGCTCCGACATGAAAGAAAATTTGCTATCTCTTGGGATCCTATGGCTGAAAAGCCATGGCAGGCGATGGAGAAATCTGCCTTAAAACATTCGAGATATCGGGAGCTAAATTGCACTGTGTGGCAATGGGAATACAATATGTACTCGTGTCATATCTGATTATTAACATACACAAAAGGAATTCAAAGGCATCCGTCTGCTGGAGTGCACTTAAAACTTCTATACGGCGCCGCATTAAATAGACATCATTAACACTGTGCAAAGGCTTCGAGATGTCAAGGGAAAAAAATTCGGCTGGGCAACTAAAAATATAGGATTGTAAGCAAAAATGTACCCGTTACCCCGTTATAGTTCTCTTTTATGCACCCTACTGCCACTTTAACTCTTCCACCCTTCTAACCATTGATGGAAGTTTCACCCAACTCAAAGTATAGCAATGTAAGCAAAAAAAAAATACCCAGTTACCCCATTATATTTCTCAACTCTTCTGCGCACCCTACTGCCGCTTTAACTCTTCTGCCATTCTAGTCCTTAAGTGAATTTTCACCACACAAAAATATAGCAATGCAAGCAAAAATATACCATTACCCCATTATATTTCTCAACTCTTTTGCGCACCCTACTGCCGCTTTAACTCTTCTGCCATTCTAGTCCTTAAGTGAATTTTCACCACACAAAAATATAGCAATGCAAGCAAAAATATACCATTACCCCATTATATTTCTCAACTCTTTTGCACACCCTACTGCCACTAACTCTTCTACCCTTCCAATCCTCAAGTGAATTTTCACCCAAATGAAAGTATAGCAACGTAAGCAAAAATATAGCTAGTGACCGATTATATTTCTCAACTCCTTTGCGCACCCTACTGCCACTTTAAGACTAGATGCACATAACCTAAGTGCAAAACAGCTGTGAAAAAGTCCATTTTCCATGGCCACCTTGCACCCAAAAGGAGACCATTTTCACAGATCCCTCATACATTTAAGTGTATAGAGGGAGCAAGAAAATTGCCAGAAATAAGATATGACCTATATATTGACAGTCCGTCAAAATGAAGGTCATGAATAGACAATAACCTCCATTCACTGACATTGAAATTAATGCTGCCTTGTGACATCTGTTAAAAAACACAATCACACGGCCATTATTTACTGTTGTGTCAAAGTAGCCTGAGGCTAGGTTCACACGGAGGAATCTGCCACGGATTTGGGAGCGGATTCAGCCCTCAAATCCTTGGCAAATTATGCCCAAATCTGCCTCCCATTGTTTTCAATATACAAAAATATACTGTTACCCTCTGCGTGATTTATAGGTTTGACCGCAATGTCAAACCTACGGTATAACTATCATATTTTTCAACTGTTTTTGTGCACCTTACTACCACTTTAACTCTTACATTCTTCCAATCCTAAAGAGAATTTTCACCCAAATAAAAATATAGCCTTGTACACAGAAACATACTCAGTTACCCTCTATTTGTTTGAAAGACTTCATCACAATGTCACATCTAAGGCCTGATTCACATCTGCGTTTGGTATTCCATTCGAGAAGTCCGCTTGGAGACCCCCCCAAACGGAATACAGAACACATTAAGAAGTGGTGAGCACTGAAAGCACACGGACCCCATAGACCAGGGGTGCCCAATACGTCGATCGCGATCTACTGGTAGATCGCAAAGGATGAGTGGGTCGATTGCGGGATGCAGGGATCCCCGGTGTCTGCTTGTTCACAGTGCAGGCTGAGAGTCATCTCCGGACACTGGCAGGTGGGGCTGCTGCAGCCCCAGCCTGCCAGTGTCCAGAGATAACTCTCTGCCTGTGCTGTGAAGAAGCAGACAGTGGGGATCCCTGGGCAGCCACGGAACACCACTGTCTCCTGCTGTCCCGATCCACCTGGCCCCACCCACAGACACGTCTGCCCCACCCATAGGCCCGCCCTGGCCCCGCCCACAGGCCCACCCCAGCCCCGTCCCGCCCTAATAGATCTTTTGCCTTGGTCAGCTAATAAAGTAGCTCACACGCTGAAAAAGTGTGAGCACCCCTGCCATAGTCTATAATAGGGTCCGTGTGCTTTCCGGGCAGAGTCCACACGAGTCATGCGGACAGGAAAGTAGATAATGAATTACTTTCCTGTCTGCATGTTCCGTGCGGACACCGCGCAGAAAGCACAAGGACCGCATTATAGTCTATGGGGTCCGTGTGCTTTCATAAGCTCACCGCTTGCCAATGCACTCAGTATTCCATTCATGGGGGTCTCCATGCAGACTCCCTGAATGGATTACCGAACGCAGATGTGAACTAGACCTAAGACTATTACATAGCTCAACTATTTTGCTCACCCTAATTCCCCTTTAACTCTTGCATCCTTAAGATCCTAAAGAGGAATTTCACCCAATATTTAAAAATAACCAAATACGTGTAAGCTAGAAGTTAGAGCAGTTGCCAAAGTTGCATAATCATGTCTTAGAATTTGGCATCTTTCCATTTTGCTATATCGGTCATTCTATTTTAATCTGTCTCTGGTTTTGGCTCACAATTACACAACAAAACACGGTTATGTGAATCAAGTCCAAGTCTTCTAAAATGAATAACTCACTCCTGATTTTTTTAAAGTTTACAATCCAAAATATTTTAATACTAAGTGAAATCTATCAGCATTATATTTATTAATTCTGTTATGCACCCTACTGCAACTTCAACTCTTCCATTCTTCCAATGTTAGGCTAAGGCTGCATATTGCGAGCCACAGACAAAAAGTGGTGCAGGAATAAAAGCGGTGGAATCACATTGCAGTTTTTCCTGCAGTGCTTTTCATGAATTCTCTGCAGTTCTCCTCTGTGGACTGTCTGCTTCAATTATACCCGTATATGGAAAACGCCAGCATTTCCGCACATTTAATTGACATTTTGCGATTCACAAAAACTCAACTGTTTTTGAAATCTCAGCATATCTGTTTCGGATATTTTTCTGCAATTTGTGAATGGGATTAGCCAGAATCCTGTCCACTTTGCAGGTACTGTAAAACATTGCGGCATTTTCGCTGCAGCATAATTGCAGCGTTTACGCTGTGTACGGCCCCTGACCTAAAAGAGGATTTTACCTAAAACTTTAAAAATCACAAAAGGAAGCGTGACTATATTGATTACATTTTAGAGGCGTGTACAAGAAGCATCTGAAAACATTGTTCAGAAAATCTGAAGCAAAAAATCAAGTCTTCTGAAAGTAATGCTTATTAAAAATATATACCGAATTATATATTTATGACTTTTCTTGCTGTTTTTATTCTGTGTCCTTTACAAGATTATGAGGACATCAGATTTATTTGAAGCTGGTACCCAGATATACAAAAATTGCAGGAATGTAGTGAGCATGCTCTCTGAAAAGTGCAGGCATGTAGTAAGCATGCTCTCTGAAAAGTGCAAGAATGTAGTGAGCATGCTCTCTGAAAAGTGCAGGAATGTAGTGAGCACACCATTTGAAAAGTGCAGGAATGTAGTGAGCACGCTCTCTGAAAAGAGCAGGAATGTAGTGAGCATGCTCTCTGAAAAGTGCAGGCATGTAGTAAGCATGCTCTCTGAAAAGTGCAAGAATGTAGTGAGCATGCTCTCTGAAAAGTGCAGGAATGTAGAGAGCACACCATTTGAAAAGTGCACGAATGTAGTGAGCATGCTGTCTAAAAAGTGCAGGAAAGTAGTGAGCATGCTCTCTGAAAAGTGTAGGAATGTAGTGAGCATGCTCTCTGTAAAGTGCAGGAATGTAGTGAGCACACCATTTGAAAAGTGCAGGAATGTAGTGAGCATGCTGTCTAAAAAGTGCAGGAATGTAGTGAGCATGCTGTCTAAAAAGTACAGGCATGTAGTAAGCATGCTCTCTGAAAAGTGCAAGAATGTAGTGAGCATGCTCTCTGAAAAGTGCAGGAATGTAGTGAGCACACCATTTGAAAAGTGCAGGAATGTAGTGAGCACGCTCTCTGAAAAGAGCAGGAATGTAGTGAGCATGCTGTCTAAAAATTGCAGGAATGTAGTGAGCATGCTCTCTCAAATGTGCAGGAATGTAGTGAGCACAGTATCTGAAAAGTGCAGGAATGTGGTGAGCATGCAGTCTAAAAAGTGCAGGAATGTAGTGAGCATGCTGTCTAAAAAGTGCAGGAAAGTAGTGAGCATGCTCTCTGAAAAGTGTAGGAATGTAGTGAGCATGCTCTCTGTAAAGTGCAGGTATGTAGTGAACACATTCTCTGAAAAGAGCAGGAAGGTAGTGAGCACGCTCTCTGAAAAGAGCAGGAATGTAATGAGCATGTTCTCTGTAAAGTGCAGGAATGTAGTGAGCATGCTCTCTGAGAAATGTAGGAATGTAGTGAGCATGCTCTCTGAGAAATGTAGGAATGTAGTGAGCATGCTCTCTGAAAAGTGCAGGAATATAGTGAGCATGCTCTCTGAAAAGCACAGGTATGTACTGAGCATGCTATCTGACACATGTAGTAATGTAGTGAGCATGTTCTCTGAAGAGTGCAGGAATATAGTGAGCATGCTCTATATCATCTACAAAGACAGTTTTTATTCTTAATTTTTTTTTTCATATTAGGAATTGTATAGCAAAAAATAAACCTTCATAGAGCTCTATTACCAGAAAAATAAAAATGATGGCTTTTGGGAGACAGGAAGTAAAAAGACAGAAATGCAAAAGCAAAAAGTGGCTGCAGCAGGAAGTGAATAGGAGGCTAAGATAGCAAGAAGTAACGTGATACAATTCTCCGATTCTTTGGCATCTTGAGACCTAACAGGTGTGAAAAACCATAGCCAGCAGTCACATCTGTTTGATTATGAGATCTTAAAGGAGTCAAATATTGAATTTGTCACAATCTAACCGGAAGCGCGATCCCGAATACGTAACAAAGAGACATACGATCCCCCTGGATTAATAGATGAAAATATAATGACCTCTTCCTCGAATTGAAAGAGAAAGTCAAAAACCTCGGAAGAAGTTAGAACTTGTTAATTACACAAAGTCTTAATATCTTCATCCCCAGCGTTATTAAAAAAACATAGCATCATTAGAAAAATTAAGCCGGAAAAAAAAAAAATGAAGGCGCAGCTTTGTAAATATCCAGTGGAAATTAGCTGCAAAAGACAGAGGAATTGTGGATCAAAAGCGGGTAATCATCTTTCACCGAGCCCCAGGGCGCTCATTTGTAAAATATGATTTGCTCATTGACTATCTCTCATTTTACTGCTTGCAGTTGAGTCCTCGGTATTAATGGGGTTAGCTCATTTACTGGTAGAACTTAAGAAGCCTCTCTGGATTATTCAATGTTCCATGCAAGGCTGGAGACCGAAAACTTGAACGTTAAAGTCGATGCTTCCCCTTTGGCCTACAGGTGGTGCGTATCAATATCAATTCGTTAGGACTTAAAGGGGTATTCCATCCCCATATTATTTTTTCATACTGATAAACTATCCACAGGAATATGAGGATCTGCTGTGGTCCGACACCTGGACTCAGCACAGATCAGCAGTCAGTAAGTTCACATGGGGTATTTGGCATTGGCAATCGGAGTGCAGTGAAAGCACACAGACCCCATAGACTATAAGGGAGTCCGTGTGCTTTCCGCACAGTCTCCACATGAGCCATGTGGACAAGAAAGTAGACCGTGAACTATGTTCCAAACGGAGACCGTGCGGAAAGCACACGGACCCCATTATAGTCTATGGCAGACCTGGGCAATGTGCGGCCCGCAGGCCACATCCGGCCCCCTGACTGCTTCTATCCGGCCCGCACAGCTAATGGTAGGTTTTTCAAGGACCTGTGATGATGTCATCACAACCTATCACCAGGATAGGCTGTGACTCATTAGTGGGTGGAGCCACACGGGACTGCAGCCCCCAAGCTGCCGGCAATGGGGACTGCTGGATGATAGAGAGAAGAGACAGCATGTGTTAGCAAGACGGGGGGAATAGGGGCAGATGTAGGGGGGCAGTTAAATTTAATACACATGGAGAGGGGACATTAAACTAGGGGGCAGCTGGAGGACGATATTAAACCGTGGAGGTAGCTGGAGGGGGACATGTCTGCCTCTAGTTGCCCCCAGTTTAATGTCCCCTCTAGTTTCTGCTGGTTTATACTGGGGCACCAGGAGAGGGACTTAATACTGTGGGACATTTGGAGGGAAACGTTATAATGTGGGGGTGTATAATGTACGGGTGACTGTAGGAGGATTTTACTTTGTGGGGCACATGGAAAAATAATTGAGAATGGGTGGAGTCAGCGGAGAAGTGGGTGGAGCTAAATTTGCCGCGACGTTCATGGCCCTCTAGAACCGTTACAATTTCTCATGTGGTCCCATGGGAAAATTAATTGCCCACCCCTGGTCTATGGGGTCCGTGTGCTTTCACTGTACACCGATTGCCAATGCGTTCGGTAGTCCGTTCGGGGGGGTCCCGATTTGGATTACCGACGCAGATGTGAATGAGGCCTAATAAGAGGTCTGGGTATCAGACCCTAACAGATAACATACTGATGACCTATCCTGTGTAGTATGAAAAATTATTTCGGGCCGGAAAGCCCCTTAGTCCTAAAGTCTATCCATTTTTGGATGGTGGTGATTGTCATTGCCATAATTTTATTACAATAACAGTCCATGGATTTCACTATACACTGCAGTATCTTAGTATTGTAGTGTATTATATGACTAATCACCACCCCTAGGGTTCAAGGTCCCAAGGGGGTCTAAAAATAAAAGTGAAAGAAAAAAAAAGTTTTTGGGACATATTGAAAATAAAAAGACACATTTAAATTCCCCCCTTTCCTAAATCACATATAAAAATAAACACTTTGTCCCCGGGCTCAAAAATTCTCGAAATATTAAGGTAGAAAAATATTGATCCCATATAGCCAATATCATAGCGTGGAAAAAAATTCTAAATAATTCAATATTTTTTTATTTTTTTTTTAAATTAATTAAAAAAAAAAATAGTGATCAAACCAGAAAGTATTCTCAAAAATTGTATCAATAAAAAAATCCCACATAAAAAGATGCCATACCCAACTTTGAACATGGCAACACAAAGAAATTTCAATTCAATTTCAATTCAATTTTGTAAATTTTAACATTTTTTAAAAGTTTCGTATCGCCATGATGAACTAACTCACAGAATACTGGTAAGACAGAATTCTGCCACATAGTGAGTGTCGTACAAATTAAACCCATAAAAAATTGGCGCCAATGCATTTTTTTTTCCATTTCCACCTCATTCTGAATTTTTTTCCAGCTTCCCAGTAGATTGTACAAGACATTGAATGGTGTCATTGCAAAGTACAAATTGTCCCATAAACTACAAGTCATCATGTGAACCAAAAATTAAAAAAAAAAAAAAATGGGTCTTGGAATTTGGGGGGGGGATTGGATAATCAAAATCAAAAATTGTCTCATTCTTTAAAGGGTTCATGTGCGTGATTTCAATCTTTGGGATTCCCATTATTGAAGGGAACATTTGCAGAGAGGCTTTTTTACTAGTAAATGAGTTGACCCCATTAATAGTGAAGACTGCTGATCTGTGTGGGGTCCGGGTGTCAGGCCAGACTGATGACCTAGCTTTGAATTACCTGTCTTCCTGGAAACCCTTCGTCCATTCTTGTCTCTTCAGTTGTTCTCGGGCCTCTTCCAGGGAATCGAATGCTGTTGCCACTCGTAGCGTTGGCTCCAAAGGCTTGTAACGTTGTCGGAGCACTTCAGCTGGGTCACGGAATGGACCCTACAGGAAAGGAGGATCAATAGACTTAGATACAGCCATCAATATCATCTATCCCTGTGCCCCAAATGCTGATGGATTCCTTCAGAGACAACTCATACGATTTACATCCCATCGGACAGGATAACAAACGAGAATGTATCATTATTACTACTGGAAAATAATACCAAAGGGGGCTGTGCAGGTTGGAGAAACCCTGTTTGGTGCTGTCTCATATATATATATATATATATATATATATATATAGATAAACAGACCAATAGATAGAAAGATGCTTTAATGAAAGATTAAAAGATAGATAGATACGGGATAGATAGATAGATAGATAGATAGATAGATAGATAGATAGGAGATAGATAGATGATAGATAGATAGATAGATAGATAGATAGATAGATAGATGATAGATAGATAGATAGATAGATAGATAGATAGATAGGAGATAGATAGATAGGAGATAGATAGATAGATAGATAGATAGATAGATAGATAGATAGATAGATAGATAGGAGATAGATAATAGATAGATAGATAATAGATAGATAGGAGATAGATAGATAGATAGATATGAGCTAGATAGATAATAGATAGATAAATAGATAGATAGATAGATAGATAATAGATAGATAGAAAGATAGATAATAGATAGATAGAAATATAGATAGATAATAGATAGATAGATAGATAGATAGATAGATAGATAGATAGATGATAGATAGATAGATAGATAGATAGATAGATAGATAGATAGGAGATAGATAGATAGATAGATAGATAGATAGATAGATAGATAGGAGATAGATAGATAGGAGATAGATAGATAGATAGATAGATAGATAGATAGATAGATAGATAGATAGATAGATAGATAGTACATTATTTGATCTTCGTAGCCCATTCTTTGGGGTCCTATGGTTTCTGTGTACTTCCGATTACATTCCCTCAATTAGTGACGACCCCTTGAAAATCCTAAATGACACCGAGAACTTGTTTTGCCGGCCATATATTCTAATCGCTTCTCAGTAACCAGCCACAGCTGGACTAGAAGAGAAGACGCAGAATAAGGAATGATTCACGCCTCATTTCTGCTCACTTATGTTTTACATTAATAGAAACCAATAATAGGAACCAGTTACCATAAAAGTTATAGACCGTAAATAACACAAATGGCAAATAAGTATCAGCCAGCACTCTCCACAGATGGGCAGAAGGTTGTTACATCTGAGGGGCCTTAATGGAGATTTTCTTTATTTCAACTTCTATCTAGTAAAATGTAATGTGATATGTAAATGTTCTGTCAATGGCGGGGGAGGGCGGATAATAGTTATAGGTGATACTTATAATGGGCGGCATTCCAAAACTACTGAAACCACCAACATCTGAAAAAGACACATAAAATACAATAGATAATACACACAGTGATGTCACAGTACAGAGATAATACACACAGTGATGTCACAGTACAGGATAATACACACAGTGATGTCACAGTACAGGGATAATACACACAGTGATGTCACAGTACAGAGATAATACACACAGTGATGTCACAGTACAGGATAATACACACAGTGATGTCACAGTACAGAGATAACACACACAGTGATGTCACAGTACAGGATAATACACACAGTGATGTCACAGTACAGAGATAATACACACAGTGATGTCACAGTACAGGGATAATACACACAGTGATGTCACAGTACAGAGATAATACACACAGTGATGTCACAGTACAGAGATAATACACACAGTGATGTCACAGTACAGAGATAATACACACAGTGATGTCACAGTACAGAGATAATACACACAGTGATGTCACAGTACAGGGATAATACACACAGTGATGTCACAGTACAGAGATAATACACACAGTGATGTCACAGTACAGAGATAATACACACAGTGATGTCACAGTACAGAAATAATACACACAGTGATGTCACAGTACAGAGATAATACACACAGTGATGTCACAGTACAGGGATAACACACACAGTGATGTCACAGTACAGAGATAATACACAGTGATGTCACAGTACAGGGATAATACACACAGTGATGTCACAGTACAGGGATAATACACACAGTGATGTCACAGTACAGAGATAATACACACAGTGATGTCACAGTACAGGATAATACACACAGTGATGTCACAGTACAGAGATAATACACACAGTGATGTCACAGTACAGAGATAATACACACAGTGATGTCACAGTACAGGATAATACACACAGTGATGTCACAGTACAGAGATAATACACACAGTGATGTCACAGTACAGGGATAATACACACAGTGATGTCACAGTACAGAGATAATACACACAGTGATGTCACAGTACAGGATAATACACACAGTGATGTCACAGTACAGAGATAATACACACAGTGATGTCACAGTACAGGATAATACACACAGTGATGTCACAGTACAGAGATAATACACATAGTGATGTCACAGTACAGGGATAATACACACAGTGATGTCACAGTACAGAGATAATACACACAGTGATGTCACAGTACAGGATAATACACACAGTGATGTCACAGTACAGAGATAATACACACAGTGATGTCACAGTACAGGGATAATACACACAGTGATGTCACAGTACAGAGATAATACACACAGTGATGTCACAGTACAGAGATAATACACACAGTGATGTCACAGTACAGAGATAATACACACAGTGATGTCACAGTACAGAGATAATACACACAGTGATGTCACAGTACAGAGATAATACACACAGTGATGTCACAGTACAGAGATAATACACACAGTGATGTCACAGTACAGAGATAACACACACAGTGATGTCACAGTACAGGATAATACACACAGTGATGTCACAGTACAGAGATAATACACACAGTGATGTCACAGTACAGGATAATACACACAGTGATGTCACAGTACAGAGATAATACACACAGTGATGTCACAGTACAGAGATAATACACACAGTGATGTCACAGTACAGGATAATACACACAGTGATGTCACAGTACAGGGATAATACACACAGTGATGTCACAGTACAGAGATAATACACACAGTGATGTCACAGTACAGAGATAATACACACAGTGATGTCACAGTACAGGGATAATACACACAATGATGTCACAGTACAGGATAATACACACAGTGATGTCACAGTACAGGATATTACACACAGTGATGTCACAGTACAGGGTAATACACACAGTGATGTCACAGTACAGGATAATACACACAGTGATGTCACAGTACAGAGATAATACACACAGTGATGTCACAGTACAGAGATAATACACACAGTGATGTCACAGTACAGGATAATACACACAGTGATGTCACAGTACAGGATAATACACACAGTGATGTCACAGTACAGGGATAATACACACCGTGATGTCACAGTACAAGATAATACACACAGTGATGTCACAGTACAGAGATAATACACAGTGATGTCACAGTACAGGATAATACACACAGTGATGTCACAGTACAGAGATAATACACAGTGATGTCACAGTACAGGGATAATACACACAGTGATGTCACAGTACAGGATAATACACACAGTGATGTCACAGTACAGAAATAATACACACAGTGATGTCACAGTACAGAGATAATACACACAGTGATGTCACAGTACAGGGATAACACACACAGTGATGTCACAGTACAGAGATAATACACAGTGATGTCACAGTACAGGGATAATACACACAGTGATGTCACAGTACAGGGATAATACACACAGTGATGTCACAGTACAGAGATAATACACACAGTGATGTCACAGTACAGGATAATACACACAGTGATGTCACAGTACAGAGATAATACACACAGTGATGTCACAGTACAGAGATAATACACACAGTGATGTCACAGTACAGGATAATACACACAGTGATGTCACAGTACAGAGATAATACACACAGTGATGTCACAGTACAGGGATAATACACACAGTGATGTCACAGTACAGAGATAATACACACAGTGATGTCACAGTACAGGATAATACACACAGTGATGTCACAGTACAGAGATAATACACACAGTGATGTCACAGTACAGGATAATACACACAGTGATGTCACAGTACAGAGATAATACACACAGTGATGTCACAGTACAGGGATAATACACACAGTGATGTCACAGTACAGAGATAATACACACAGTGATGTCACAGTACAGGATAATACACACAGTGATGTCACAGTACAGAGATAATACACACAGTGATGTCACAGTACAGAGATAATACACACAGTGATGTCACAGTACAGAGATAATACACACAGTGATGTCACAGTACAGAGATAATACACACAGTGATGTCACAGTACAGGGATAATACACACAGTGATGTCACAGTACAGAGATAATACACACAGTGATGTCACAGTACAGAGATAATACACACAGTGATGTCACAGTACAGAGATAATACACACAGTGATGTCACAGTACAGAGATAATACACACAGTGATGTCACAGTACAGGGATAATACACACAGTGATGTCACAGTACAGGATAATACACACAGTGATGTCACAGTACAGAGATAATACACAAAGTGATGTCACAGTACAGGGATAATACACACAGTGATGTCACAGTACAGAGATAATACACACAGTGATGTCACAGTACAGAGATAACACACACAGTGATGTCACAGTACAGAGATAATACACAAAGTGATGTCACAGTACAGGGATAATACACACAGTGATGTCACAGTACAGAGATAATACACACAGTGATGTCACAGTACAGGGATAATACACATAGTGATGTCACAGTACAGGATAATACACACAGTGATGTCACAGTACAGGGATAATACACACAGTGATGTCACAGTACAGAGATAATACACACAGTGATGTCACAGTACAGGATAATACACACAGTGATGTCACAGTACAGGATAATACACACAGTGATGTCACAGTACAGAGATAATACAGTGATGTCACCGTACAGGATAATACACACAGTGATGTCACAGTACAGGATAATACACACAGTGATGTCACAGTACAGAGATAATACACACAGTGATGTCACAGTACAGGGATAATACACACAGTGATGTCACAGTACAGAGATAATACACACAGTGATGTCACAGTACAGAAATAATACACACAGTGATGTCACAGTACAGGGATAATACACATAGTGATGTCACAGTACAGAAATAATACACACAGTGATGTCACAGTACAGAGATAATACACACAGTGTTGTCACAGTACAGAGATAATACAGTGATGTCACCGTACAGGATAATACACACAGTGATGTCACAGTACAGGATAATACACACAGTGATGTCACAGTACAGAGATAATACACACAGTGATGTCACAGTACAGGGATAATACACACAGTGATGTCACAGTACAGAGATAATACACACAGTGATGTCACAGTACAGGGATAATACACACAGTGATGTCACAGTACAGAGATAATACACACAGTGATGTCACAGTACAGAGATAATACACACAGTGATGTCACAGTACAGGATAATACACACAGTGATGTCACAGTACAGAGGTAATACACACAGTGATGTCACAGTACAGGGATAATACACAGTGATGTCACAGTACAGGATAATACACACAGTGATGTCACAGTACAGGGATAATATACAAAGTGATGTCACAGTACAGGATAATACACACAGTGATGTCACAGTACAGGGATAATACACACAGTGATGTCACAGTACAGGATAATACACACAGTGATGTCACAGTACAGAGATAATACACACAGTGATGTCACAGTACAGGGATAATACACACAGTGATGTCACAGTACAGGGATAATGCATACAATGATGTCACAGTACAGAGATAATACACACAGTGATGTCACAGTACAGAGATAATACACACAGTGATGTCACAGTACAGGGATAATACACACAGTGATGTCACAGTACAGGGATAATACACATAGTGATGTCACAGTACAGGGATAATACACACAGTGATGTCACAGTACAGGATAATACACACAGTGATGTCACAGTACAGAGATAATACACACAGTGATGTCACAGTACAGGGATAATACACACAGTGATGTCACAGTACAGGATAATACACACAGTGATGTCACAGTACAGAGATAATACACACAGTGATGTCACAGTACAGGGATAATACACACAGTGATGTCACAGTACAGGATAATACACACAGTGATGTCACAGTACAGAGATAATACACACAGTGATGTCACAGTATAGGGATAAATAAAGTAATGTCAGAGCACAGAAATAATAAGGCCAACAATTACACGATGACATCACAACATGTAAAAAAATAACATAGTGATGTCACATGCAGGAATAATACAAATATTAATGCAGAAAAGAGATTTCACAGACAGCAGAGATAACCATTTGGATACATAGCCAGAAAGAATGGGGCTACATTATATTCACAAACCCCATTTCCATCATCCGCAGTCATCAATAATGGCCCCTTACCACTATGTACAGACGCCCCCCCCCCCCCCCAAGTATTGTGCCCTATAGCAGTTACTATTACTACCCCGCTAGTTCTGTACCGTATGTATGACATAGTATATATGACATTATATACCTGCGGCTTCTTTCTACCAATCGGAGGAAGAGGTTGGGTCACTGGGAAGGAATAGGGGTGTCTACAATCTGACCAGTCTACAAAGCCTCCATCGTTGTCTCTCTTGGGAGGGTCCCGATGGCTCAGCGGTCTTGCTCTTTTTAGCTGAAACTCCATTTCATCTGGATACTGTCTATATGGTGAATTATAGACGCCCGAGATCTTAAAGGAAACATAAAAAAGCTTAAGAAAATAGACTAGAACGGTACAAAATATGGCGACAGTAACTCAGGAAATACAATGTAGAACGTAAAAAAATTGTAAAAAACAGAACTTTGCTGTAGTTTCAGTTTATGACATCCTTCTTAAAGGGATTGTCTGGAGGGGAAACATTTTTACATCAAACTCATACTCGGTTAAATTCATAGCAGTAGTTACCTCGCCAATCCCACAATCACCATTCGGATGCTTTCAGGGTTCCCGCCAGTCTCTACTTCCTGTTTCCTGTCAGCACACAGGAAGTGCCAGCTCAGAGTAGTCACTGCTGCAACCAATGACTAGTTTAGCGAGTATGGCAGGTATTTTTTGGGTGAGAGGTATCAGGAAGACGAGACAGTCGGCGGACTCAGACATGGGAGTGGTGTGGGAATTAAAAAATTTTCATGAGCGGACAACCCCTTTAAGTGATTTTCAGCAATATTTGTGACCTATTTGGAGACTCGGGCAGTGTCACATGGTAGTGTCATGGGATATAAAAAAAAATTCTCACCATCGGACAACCCCAGATATGGAGGTGGCCATCTTGCCTGGGCTTCTCCTCTGCTCTGTTAACAGCATTTAGTGACCTGCTTTACAGCCCAAGAATGGCCATAGGCCGCAGTAGTCTGGAGGTGACTCACTGAGGTCTATGAGAGAGTTTTCTAGATATTCTTTGTATAGGGAGGTGGCAGGAGATAAGACGTGACATCATCTATTGTTAGTACTAGATGTAATGATGGGTCAGTGGTGGTTTTCTCTATAGAGGTGTTAACTTCTGTTGTAACCCTGTCTATGATGTAAATAGGATAACTGCTGCAAAGAAATTGCTCAGTCTATTATTAGGCTTAGCGGGCAGAGTTAAAATTGCAGGACATAATCGTTCAAAGACGGATATCGTGATGTGCAAAAATACAAATAAAATCACCAAAAATTCTTTTAAAAAAATGCTTAAAAATAAGGTCATTTTGGCTGACACCTTTCCTTTAAATCATCTATTAAATCCCTATTTTTTTTCCCATTGTATTTCATTAATTCCAAAAATTTTCAATAATATTTGCCACTTTTTTTTATTTTTTATTTAAAAAAAAAAAAAAAAAACAACTACTCGGAGAACTTCCCCTGTATCTGTCATCTCTATTATTTTCCTTTGACAGTAATCCTGTGGGATCGCGGCATATTTTTCAGGCCCGACACATCCTTCTTCTTTTAAAACAACTTATGAGGCCGGCTACCGAGATGGGCTGTCTGGGACTTCATTTTCTCCTGCAATTTTCTGAAGTGACAAACACTATGGGGAAATCTTGGCTAACTGTTAAAAAACCTACAGCCCGGGTTATTCGGCGTACTGTCATGCTAACCTCAAGCTCAATAAGTAGCAGGAAGTCTCAGGAGGGATCCCCCGCTAATAGCTTCTCGCTGACCTTCCTGCATGGCGGCCCGCTGTTGACTGCCGGCCCTATAGTGAATATGGTAAATGAGCTGTGAAAGTGCTGCTTTTTTTTTTAAAGGCCATGATTCTGACATGTCAGAAATTGAGCTACACATTAGATATATATATATATATATTTTTTTTTTTTCCCTCTTTTTTTTCCCACAATCCCCATCCTCACATTTTCTTCCTCCTCATGCATGACCCGTGGTATTAATTGCGCCAGGTCGGGCGTACCGGTAAACGTATCATTTGTTATCCAGTCGTCCATTAATATTTTCAATCGCTTTACATTTGCGACCATCTATCTTCTGTCTTTCCTTCCGTCAATTTTTTTTCTTTCCCATAATTAAGTGCGGGAATAAAGAAATAAGATGTAAAAGGATTGACGACCCCTTAGACGGCAATACGGAGGACGCCGTAAAGCTTCTTCGGCATCGCCTTTTTTTAATCCTTTATTGGTTCATCAATCGGTGTTAATTTTAAGATGTGTCGGCCTGCGCTGCACTAAAAAAATATACCTGGTGTCTAGAAAAAAAATTAAAAATCTTAAGACTTCTTAAAGGGATCTTATCATTGGATACCCCTTTTTCCTCGATAACACATAGTAATAGCCTTAAGAAAGGCTATTCTTCTCCTACCTTTAGATGTCTTCTCCGCGCCGCCGTTCAGTAGAAATCTGGGTTTTCTTCGGTATGCAAATGAGTTCTCAGGCAGCACTGGGGGCGGTTCCCAGCGCTCAAACAGCACTGGGGCTTCCCCAAAGCTGTGAGAGAAATCTCCAGCGCCGCCTCCATCTTCATCTGCGTCTTCTTCTGGCACAGGCAGTGAAACTTGTAGGCCTCGGGCAGAGCCAACTGCACATGCCCACAGGTCACAAGAAAATGGCCGCTTACTTACTGTGTAAGCGGCCATTTTTCTTGTGGCCGTGGGCATGCGCAGTCAGCTCTGCCTGAGGCCTACAAGTTTCACTGCCTGCACCAATAGAAGGCGCATGAAGAGGACGTTGCTGAAGAAGATAGAGGCGGCGCTGGAGAGTTCTCTCGCAGCATTGGGGACGCCCCCAGTGCTGTTTGAGCCTGGGCCCGCCCCCAGTGCTGCTACAAAACTCAATTGCATACTGGCGAAAACCAGTACTTCTACGGAACGACGGCGCGGAGAAGACATCTAAAGGTAGGAGAATAATAGCCTTTCTTAAGGCTATTCCGACGCGTGATCTACAAAAAAATAAGTTTAAATGATAGGATCCCTTTAAGCAGTTGAATATTTAGAACAGCCAGAAATTTTTGACTGTTTTTTCCATATTTGTGGTCCTTTCTTCTAGGTTGTAGAGTGGAGTTGGGTTCACTGGTCAGTGAGAAGTTTCTCCCTCCTCCCCTCTCACAGCACAAATCAAATACTGCATCACTTCCTCCTGACCCCTCTAACTCTCCTCTGTGTCTAACAATACTTAAAAGCAGCCTCTCACCTACCCCAAGTCACCACCATGTTACAGAGTGCATTACAGTGATAAATAAAATCCTTTTGTTTTATAGGCCGCTGACAAGATATGCAAATGAGGCAACAGGTGCACCGAGGGCGGGTCTTTAACCCTGGGAGCGCTGCTGTCATTGCTCAAGTGGGATAAGTGATGTCATAGCAGTAGGAAGATCAATTCCCACAGTATGGAATGGCGTGGACAGGAGACGGTAGAGCAGTGCTCCGGGGGGCTGAAGACCTGCCCCCAGTGCACCAATTGCTTCATGTGCATAAGACTTCATTGTTTTTCTCCAAATCTACCAACATAACAAAGATATGCTGCATATCACTTTATAATGCGCTCTGTAACATGGTGGTGGCCGCTGAATATGTTTGGGAATGTGGCAGACTCTCTTATAGGTAATTTGCCATGACAATTATTTGCCCTGTACAGGACAGTATAGAGCAGAGCTGTGACTAGGCTTTCCGTCACCTGGGACAAAGGGCCAATTCACTAACATTACTCTGTCTCTAAATACTTAAAAGTGGCCAGTAGGCGCTCCCCCTGAGAACCAGCACACATGCCCGGTTTCACCCCTAGCTACACCCCTTGCATAGAGGATAAATTGCTAATCACTGACCACTGAGACCCCACCGATCCTAAAAACAGGGGATGTTTTACTTCCATTGAAGATATAGCTGCAGCGAACACAGACGCAACCCCGCGCCGTTCATTCCAGTGCTGAACTTCGACTATTTCTCTAAGTGCTTTGAGATAGGGCATCAATTTTAGATCAGTGGAGGTCTGACTGTCGGGACCCCCAGAAATGAACTGTTTTCAGAAAGGTGCAATACTCAACATTGTTCACATGCCAGGACTATGTTGTTCAGCTGTTTCCTTCTTAAATGGCTGACTCCAGCTCTGACTCCAACTACTGCGTCTACTCCTTTATATTTGGTCGACTCCAACTCCTGCATCGACTCCTTCATATATGGCTGACTCCAACTCTGACTCCAACTCCAACCTCCCAAGCTCGTATACAAGACTTCTCCCGAGCTGCACCACTTCTCTGGAATGCTCTACCCCGGACAATCAGATTAACTCCCAATTTCCACAGTTTCAAACGCAAACTAAAGACACATCTTATCAGACAGGCCTATCACAATTGTTAATGTAAACCCTTCCGTACTATAATTAGAATCCCCCAAATCTAACCCTCCTCTGTCCCCGCTCTCACATTACCCCACATGATATGAGGCCATCTCAGGTTAACTTTATAGGTCCAAGCTCCATCCACATGTTACAGGACACCACTAGTGATGGCTCATAAAGTTTTATGTTTGTGTAATGACAGTCACCTCTATTACAAAAGTGTCTGACCTCTGCATAAGTAATGCCGCCCCTGCTACCTCTTGTGTCACCCCCTCTACCTCATAGATTGTAAGCTCTTGCGAGCAGGGCCCTCAGTCCCAGTGTGTGAAATGACTTTCTTTGTATTGTATCTTTCTGTCTGTATTTGAACCCTACAAATTGTACAGCGCTGCGGAATATGTTGGCGCTATAGAAATAAAATGTTCGGGATCTTTATTTTATCCATGGTCAGTATGTGAGGGCAGGTTTTGCATCTTTTCTATCCGCATGGAAATGTTCCTGTGTTAGTTGGGGGTGTCAGTGAGCTGCTGACAACCATATTCCTGAGGTTTGGTGGCTGTCTGTAGCACAGGAGAGGGGGGTCTGGAAATATGGATTTTAGACGGTGGTCTTTTTGCAGTAGTGGATGTAATTTGCTTGTAATTCCTCTCAGCATCTCCAGGTGTGTGTTAGGTGTGACGACCATGGGCACCCGATTGTTTTCCTGTTTGGTATTGTATTTTAATAACTCCGATCTTGGTATTCTGGTGGCCCTGGCTATTTGGTTTTCAACTGTTCTTGGATGGTAACCCTGCCTCAAGAATGTGTTTTTGAGGCCCCCAAGGTATTTATCTCTGTCTGCAGGGTCTGAACATATGCGATGGTATCTGATAGCCTGGCTGTAGACAATGGAGTTCTTTATGTGACTCCAACTCTGAATCCAACTCCTGCGTCAACTCCTTTATAAATGGCTGACTCCAACTCTGACTACAAGCCCTGTACCCACTCCTTCATAAATAGCTGATGGCCATGGTCAGTCGGAGCAAAAAAGATCCTTTAAATCACAATAAATCCAGTGATTGATTCCTATGAAAGTAAATATGTAACAAACTATACATCTAAAAATGATACAATATCAATAATTCTAGAATGTAATTAAAAATACTCAATCCTCTTATTTTTATAGCCGGAGTCAGAGTTGGTAATTTTTCAAGTTCAAGTTTAAGTTCAACCAAAATTGTTCCCGACTTCAATTCCACAGGCGGCGCTATGCCAGGGGGGGATGGGGGCAGCTTTTTTGCTAACCTAAGCCAGTCCAGGACAAGCTGTCCTGGACAGGCTTAGCGTCACCGTCTTGGCAGCCCGGCACGGGAAGCGAGCGGTGGATTGGGGAGGCCCTGTGGATGCAGCGCAGCTCCAGCAGCCTCCCCTCACGCTTAGCAGAGAGCAGGTCCTCTCGCTGCCTCGCCCCCTCCGCTCTGCCCCGCCCCCTCCTTCCGGGAAGGAGGGGGGGGGAGGCTTTCTGTCGTCCGCCTCAGGCGGCAAAAAAGCTAGGTTCACCCCTGCCTGAACCTCATCCACGCTGCAGAAAACGCAGTATGATAATTTTATCTGCATTTTCCCTATAGACAAAAATGAGAGAAAAGTGATAAATGCAGCGCAATAATGCAAGTGTTTTTTTCTGTTTTTTTTCCCCCCTGTGTTTTGCTACATCTAGCCTAAACAGGTATCAATCTGCAAACACCTTTTCTAAATGAGGACTTGCTGCGAGAATTCTCCTGAGATCACTTGTGATCGCCGAGAGAAGCTGGTGATAGGTGCTCATTTCCGCAGAAGCGGCCACTAAAGGAGAAATGTGGTATTGCATAGCCATAATCTGAATACAGATAAGTTTGGTGCCAACAATGCTAACTAGACTCTCTAATGTCAAGTAGGTGGTGGAAAGATGAAGCAAGTAAAGGGGGTTCTTACACCGTGAGCCTCTGATTGGAGCTTTGCTCAGGAACGGCTGGGGCTAGAGAAAAAATTCCAACGGTGCCGGAATCTGCGCCTATTAAAAGATGCAAACAACTGGAATTGGCGAAGGCTCTGTAAGCGTACTATACAATACACCATACTTGTCAACCATGTTTTTCTTCTAGTGGTGTCTTATTTTCCGGATACGATTTACTTCTTCTTGGCAGCCCGGCTGATCTATAACATAAGATTTCTTCCATTTATCCAACAGTTTAAAGTGCAACTAGGTAGAGCGATCACCATAAAAGTAAAGGCATGAAGGAGAGCGGTGAATGAAATATTTGTTAGATCAGGGACTGCTGAATCAACACTGACCATTGCACTTCATCATAATTATCAGGCCATAGGACTGCCAAGGGATTTATAAAAATCCCACTCAGCAAATAATTGCCCTGCTGTTAGACGATAGTCGGAGTGTTAACCGAGTGTCAGGGTCCGGCGTTTAGTGCCGTATTCAGTATTCAATTACTCTTGCTGAGAACTATAGGGAAACATGATCATTTCTCAGCTTCTACGCTTATAATTGTGCCGGAACGTTGTTAACGTGAAGATAAACGGCCGGCGTGTTTGCTTTTGGCAGAAAGCGAGCATCTCCAGTACATCTGAGATCTACCCAAAAGATTTAGCTAATGTCTTGGCAAATTTTCCAAGCAAAACCGATGGAGTTAGCTCACGTCCAATAAGACTATGGTGATGTCATATTCGTGACTGCTTGCCGAGCTTTCCTTGTATTACTGGATGCTGAGCACATGCACACATAAGGGTTTTCCAATGACTGGACCCTGCACGGATCAGCTGCCTCCAGATACCACAAGCTGCCTGCAGCACCCCTTCTATATAAGTAAAAGGAGAGATGCTGCAGTGGAAGGAGCTAATACACCGCTCCTATTACATGCGCTCCCCATTAGGGTTGAGGGATCGGAAAAGATCGGATAACGATCGGCAATAGAGCAAATTTCACGAACGCGATTGGAATTCTGATCCTGATCTTTTTAGGCGAGATCGAGGTCTCACATTAGTTCCCCCAATGCTTGGCTACTGGCCAAGCTAACATTAGGGTTGAGCCATCGGGATCGAAAAGATCGGATTCCGATCAGCGATCGAGCAAATTTCACGATCGGGATCGGCTGGAAAATGATCGAAAATCGGATTTTGAAAACGATCCTGAAATCTCAAAATTGGCTCAATCCTACTCCCCATTAGTGGCTTCCAGCACCCCATGGTTTAAACAA
The DNA here is from genome assembly GCF_031893055.1 of Leptodactylus fuscus. Lineage (NCBI taxonomy): Eukaryota > Metazoa > Chordata > Amphibia > Anura > Leptodactylidae > Leptodactylus > Leptodactylus fuscus. Next base: position 17,950,670 of record NC_134267.1, on the reverse strand, counting down.
CAGCTGATCTGGATGGGGTCTGGGTGTCAGACCGTCATAGATAATATTGGTATGAAAAATTTCGGGCTGGAAAATCCCTTTTAGGCTAAGGTCCCACATACCAGAATGCAGCAAAAAAAATGCTGCAGAACAAAAATCCATCAAGTTTTCTGCCGCATTTATGCGTTTTTGCTGAGTTTTTCTCTGCAAATTTTTCTCCCTAAATAAAGGTCTAGGGAAAATGTCAGCTTTTCCACCGTTATAATTGACACAATTAAATTTTGAAAACGAGTATGCAAATGAGGCTCAAGTGCAAAGGGAGTGTATCAGAGGCTCCAAGAGCTCCAGCTAGGAAATGCCAGCCATGTGTGCAGAAACAGCAGTAGGATAAGGAGAGGATGTCAGGGGCAGAGATTCAACCCTGGGGACGGAGCATTTGGAGGACCTACCCCGCCTTCATTGCACTTGAACATTATTTGCATATTTCTAAAAACAGCTTTTTCAAGGAAATGGTGCACCTATAATACTATCTATAGGTATATGGGAAGAATATTCAAATCTGACTTCCATGATGTAATTAGGATGCCAGTGCCTCAAGTATACACACCAATAGAGGGCGCTGACTGAGAATGTGCAAGTCTATCTTCCATGATGTAATTAGGAAGACAGAATCTCAGTCATACAAACCTATAGAGGGCCCTCCCTTTAACATCATGCCGACCTTCTCAGAGGCCTTTGTTTGCAATGATGTTGGGATTATACCAGATACAGTCTCTCAGCCAAGGACAGCTGTTTCGATGTTCTTGCATCTCATCAGCTTGGCGCAGAGAGGACTGACCTGGCAGAGGTGAAAGGCTTAGACAGGGTTGAGGGGATATCGTCACTCCATAGGGAGAGAACCACCATTTAGGAGTGTGGAGTCTTATTAAGCTATAGGTATGACAGTGCTCAGCAGAATGTCACTTGCAGTGCGCAGTGACTTGTATGAAAGTGCCAGGGTCACTAAGTTTAAGAAGGATTTTAAGGAAAGCCAGAAAATAATGTAAGTTTTGATGGCGTGGCGTAGATTTGACTCAGAAGAACTAAAGACCATAAGGACGTACCCCAGAGAATGACTATCTTCTCTATCAGGTCCACCGCAGGCCCCCTCAGCTCTGCCCCAACCCTGGAGCTGAGCTAAGTGAACAAGGCACCACGATAACTACTGCTTTTACTACTATGGCTGACTTCACACCGGGTATTTTGGTCAGGCCGTATCTGCCTCAAAATCCTGACCAAAAAGACGGCTCCCACTGAAATCAATGGGAGATGGTCGGTTCTTTTTTCCGGGAGCCGTTTGTTCCGGCTACCGGAAAAAATAATGGACATGCTCATTCATGCTCAGACAAGACACTCCCTCCTCCTGACTAGGCCCATTCATTTAGGTCTAATCCAGAGCGGAGTGCACTTCATCGGCATCCAGTCGCAGCTACGCGTATTTTGGACCGAAACCTGAGGTGGCCTCTGCTTCAGGTTCTGGACCAAGAAACCCCGTGTGAACCTGGCCTACTACTCCTAGCCTCCTGGTTCCCTCCAACAGGTTGCTGCAATATGGTGGATATCACTGGTGTGAATATCAATGTTGTAAAATAAGTCAAAACATCCCCACTAATCTGCCAAAGCCTCATGGGTCCCTTTCTGGTATTTCCCGCCACCCCTCAAAACACCACTTATACCGCTCTGCCAATCCCTGACAGGCAGGTCAATGCTGTAGTCAGTGACTAGTTGAGTGCGCCTTCCTGTGTATCCAGGACTAAGAAGTAGGGAACGATAGAGAACCCACAAAGTGTCGTGTAGGGATCCGCATCCGAAGTTGTCAAAAATTTTGTCCGGACACCCCCTTTACTACATATAGGCCACAGGGTTTCCTACTTGGACATTGGCACTGGGAGGAATAACTTATCGCTGGCTGCCAGCGACTTTCTCAGGGTATCGGTAACACTTGTATATTGAGCCTTGCGAGCTGACATCTATAAAAAGTGTTATTTATTGATGTGGAACACAAGCTACAAACACACCGGCCGCATTACCCCATTCTAGACATGAGGGAAATTGTAGCTCTCGCCTCTCCCTCATAACATCCTGAGTCTGTCTTCTGCTGGCTTTCCACCAAAAAACAATCTTTTATTATTGCCAATGTGATTTATGTCTCCCAGCCCTCAGCCAACAGCAACAGTGAACTGCTGACAAGCCGAGAAGTGCGAACACTTAAATACAGCTTAAAGGAGCTGCTCTTCTCTTCCAAGGAGCTCGGGACACTTCAGCGCATTATTACAAGTGTTTATTGTTTACTGCATGCTGAGACCCCTGGTGGCACAAAGTGTTATGACACGCACGATCGCAGTCCACAAGTCTCACATCCTATAGTAATGTTAGGGAATTGCCTAAATAGCAAGCGCATCATGTAATCACAGAAGAGTAAGCCGAACCCTATAATATAATAACAGGGGCGTAAACAGAACCCCATAATATCACAAGGGCATAAGCAGAACCCCATATTATAATCAGAAGGACGTAACCAGAACCCTATAGTATAATCACAGGGGTGTGAACGCAACCCAATAATATAATCAGAGCGGTGTCACTACAACTCCATAATATAATCACAGGGGGTAAACAGATGCTATTTTTTTGCCAATACTGGGGTAATTTTCTCCTTTCTGACAGTGGAAGGCTGTGCATCATAAATCTTCTCACTTCAGTGCATCAGAGGGCAGGGGAGATACACGTACAATACAAAGACTGTGGTCTTCAAAGGAGATGAAAAACGTTTATCCAGCCCTAGTGTGATGAGTGTGACCTGTGCGCCGCCCTTTGCTTTGGGGTCCACAGCAACCCCCTACAGCAGGGGTAGGGAACCTTCGACTCTCCAGCTGCTGTGAAACTACAACTCCCAGAATGCTCCATTCACTTCCATAGGAGTTCCAAGAACAGAGGAGCAAGCATGCATGCTGGGAGTTGTAGTTTTGCAACAGCTGGAGAGCCGTACGTTCCCTACACCTGCCCTAGAGTCACATCAGTGCTAACCAGTGTGGATCCCTTTAACAGCAGGATGGTTTTGTATAGACATATTTATATGGTGGAATTACTGTACTTTTTTCTAGAAGAGTGCCAACCTTGTATATATTGACAGACAAGTATAAGGGGGAGGGGAAAAAAAAACAAAAAACAAAACATTGTATATCATCTCCATCCCCAATACAAAGCCTTCATCCTAAACCTGAAGAACCCCATTAAAGCCACACACAATAATGAATGTATCCCCGACCTGAAGGGGAAGTTTGACCTAAACTGCCTTGGAGAAGGTATTGGGCTGAGCTGTCAGTGCCATAGCTGAGGAGTGCGCACGCTGCTCTGGAGGTCTCCACTGTCAGGACTGAATCTATATCAGGATGTCTCCGAGAACACTGTGTCCTGTATTCTATTTTCATAGCTGGCTCCCTCCCAATATATCAGGCTATGGCACCGAAAACCTCCCTGCTTACTACTCACTATGTAATACACTAAATATACCGCAATCTCTGCCCAGATACCGAGGAAAAAGGAGACAGGAGTGACATCATAGGATGAATAGACTGAAGTGGAGAGAAAAAGGAGTTACAGAGAAGTCATAAAGGAATATACGGGTTATACTAAGCAACAAACCTATGTCCACAAGGCAAGGATTACTAAAGGAGTGTCTATCTTCTATCTATCTATCTATTATCTATCTATCTATTATCTATCTATCTATCTATCTATCTATCTATCTATCTATCTATCTATCTGCTATCTATCTATCTATCTATCTATCTATCTATCTATCTTCTATCTATCTATCTATCTATTATCTATCTATCTATCTGCTATCTATCTATCTATCTCCTATCTATCTATCTATCTATCTATCTATTATCTATCTATCTATCTATCTCCTATCTATCTATCTATCTATCTATCTATCTATCTATTATCTATCTATCTATCTATCTATCTATCTATCTGCTATCTATCTATCTATCTATCTATCTATCTATCTATCTATCTATTATCTATCTATCTATCTATCTATCTATCTATCTATCATCTATCTATCTACCTCCTATCTATCTATCTATCTATCTATCTATCTATCTATCTATCTATCTCCTATCTATCTATCTATCTATCTATCTATCTATCTATTATCTATTTATCTATCTAAGAAATGGAAAACATGGCAGCACTCCAATATTTAGAAAAAGTGTGGGTTTATTCCAAGCAGCGATGTTTCGGTTCTTATCTGAACCTTTTTCAAGCCTTTTTTCAACCTTTTTTTTTTTGCTTGAAAAAGGTTCAGATAAGAACCGAAACGTCGCTGCTTGGAATAAACCCACACTTTTTCTAAATATTGGAGTGCTGCCATGTTTTCCATTTCTTATATAAAGTTGAAGATTAGCCACCTTCCAGTTGGGCTTTGCACCCGGTTTGTATGCTGTGCTGCTTCTGCATTTTTTTCTACTATCTATCTATCTATCTATCTATCTATCTATCTATCTATCTATCTATCTATCTATCTATCTATCTATCTATCTATCCATCCATCCATCCATCCATCCATCCATCCATCCATCCATCCATCCATCCATCCATCTATCTATCTATCTATCTATCTATCTATCTATCTATCTCCTATCTATCTATCTATCTATCTATCTATCTATCTATCTATCTATCTATCTATCTGTCTGTCTGTCTGTCTGTCTGTCTGTCTATCTATCTATCTATCTATCCATCCATCCATCTATCCTCTATCTATCTATCTATGGAGAAACATCAACACAGAAGACTCTTGTGCTAAGAGAGTCAGTGTACTCTGTAGTTTTCTGCACAAAACATCTTAGGCCTCGTTCACACGGGGCAAGAGGGGGCGGATTTTGGCGCTGAATCCACGTCATAATCCACCCCCTCACAATAGCAGTCTATGTAGACCGCTAGCGTCCTTTTTTTCTGTGTGCAGTTTGATACCACTCACAGAAAAAAGATGCGAGCTTCCCTTTCTTCAGGCAGATTCCGTGGCTGATTCATCCGCGGCGTCCGCCTCACGACAGCCGACAGTTGCGGCAGGCGCTTTTTAGTCCTATTCTGACACGGCTTCCCACGTCAGAATCAGGACCCCGTGTGAACTAGCCCTAAGACTTTGCTTGCTGTTTTGCCTGCGCTCCATGATCAAAGTATCCCTGTCCTCTAATGACATTCGCCTCCTTTATAGACATTGGTACTACCCTGTGATAGTAACTACGAACGGCAATAACATTTTTGAGTCTGACTTTACAGACGACATTCCCAGCGGGAATTTTTGATATATTTGTTGTCCCATAGCCTACAAAGAAATAGATACCAGATGGATCCTTAGATTTTACGGCTTCCATGGCAAATATTTTGATCAGTTTTGTAATGGACCCCAATGACTATTTTGGGTTTCCAAATTAAGTTTTTATGTTATCTATTTTCAAAAAAATCCTACGATGTTGCAATTTTTACAATGGCCACTTTTGGCTTTGTTGTGCAGACTGGGTCTGCAGAGTCATTACATCATTAATAGAAGGTGAAGGATTTCATGACCAATGACAGCTTTCTCATACTGCTGGGGGTCTATGTATGGAAGGAAGCGGCGTAAGGGTAGCAGCAGTCGTCACTGCCACAGGGCCTGGGACATTAGGGAGCCCGGCGGGCCCCTGAAAGTTTTTTTTTTTTTTAATAGGCCATTACCTGCTGGGGAGTAATCCCAACAAGTAACGGTCCCTATTTACTTACCAATCCCCTCTCCTGCTCACAGCCACCTGCGCTTCCCCTTCTGTGGATGCAGCTGTGAAAAGGATCGGAAATCGGTAAGTGAGGCTGAGGACCTGCAAATCCCACAAACACTGCTATCATTATACTCCGGGTCTTTTCAGACTCTCGAGTATAATGATTGTTGGACCAGGGGAAGTGATGGAACTTAAAAAACACTGTTACTTACCTCTCCTGTGCTCCGGAAGGCTTCAGGCCTGTTTGGTGACGTCACAGATGTCATAGGACCCAGGCCAGCGCTATTATGCTGCAACGCCGACCTGGGTCAGGTGATGTCTGGTCCAACGTTGAAAAGATCTGCGGGAAGTGCTCTGGAGCCAGGGAGAGGTAAGTAACAGTGTTTTTCATGTTTGTATCCTACCATGGGTGGTCCACAATAGGGAATAATACTGTGTTCAGGGGCCACTATGGGGCATAATACTGTGTGCAAGGGCCACTATGGGGGATAATGCTGTGTGCAGGGGCCACTATGGGACATAATACTGTGTGCAGGGGCCACTATGGGGCATAATACTGTGTGCAGAGACCACTATGGGGGATAATACTGTGTGCAGGGGCCACTATGGGGCATAATACTGTGTGCAGAGACCACTATGGGGGATAATACTGTGTGCAGGGGCCACTATGGGGGATAATACTGTGTACAGGGGCCACTATGGGGCATAATACTGTGTGCAGAAACCACTATGGGGGATAATACTGTGTGCAGGAGCCACTATGGGGCATAATACTGTGTGCAGGGGCCACTATGGGGGATAATACTGTGTGCAGGGGCCACTATGGGGCATAATACTGTGTGCAGGGGCCACTATGGGGTATAATACTGTGTACAGGGGCCACTATGGGGGATAATACTGTGTGCAGGGGCCACTATGGGGGATAATACTGTGTGCAGGGGCCACTATGGGGCATAATACTGTGTGCAGAGACCACTATGGGGGATAATACTGTGTGCAGGGGCCACTATGGGGGATAATACTGTGTACAGGGGCCACTATGGGGCATAATACTGTGTGCAGGGGCCACTATGGGGTATAATACTGTGTGCAGAAACCACTATGGGGGATAATACTGTGTGCAGGGGCCACTATGGGGCATAATACTGTGTGCAGGGGCCACTATGGGGGATAATACTGTGTGCAGGGGCCACTATGGGGCATAATACTGTGTGCAGGGGCCACTATGGGGGATAATACTGTGTACAGGGGCCACTATGGGGGATAATACTGTGTGCAGGGGCCACTATGGGACATAATACTGTGTGCAGGGGCCACTATGGAGCATAATACTGTGTGCAGGGGCCATTATGGGACATAATACTGTGTGCAGGGGCCACCATGGGGAATAATAGTGTAGGAATGCAATTTGTGTGGGGGGAAGGGGTCAAGGGGCTGGAGGGGCCCCATGTTAAATGTTCGCCTTGTGGCCCCGCCATTCCTAGTTACGCCACTGATGGAAGAAGCAACAATATACACACCGATAATGTTCTGTATAGACTCCCTAAAGTGGGGAAGTGCTGTATTTTTTTCTGGATACTGCATACTCTTCTGTCCAGTAACGCTCAATCATTGCAACTGCCATAAAGCATACACCCTATGCTGTACTATCTGTGCTTCCAATATGGCTGCCACCAAAGAGTAAGAAAAAAAAAAAAGTTGCAAAAATTTAAAGCTCATAAACTCTTATGCAGATTTAAATCTAAAAATGTAACCTAAAATAAAAAAATGAGACCTCCCCTTTAAGTGCATGTTAAATAATATCAATGTGTTAAAGATCTTTGAGCACAATCTTACAATATACGGCATCTCCCGCTAAATATCCAGTTTTCTTACTTTACACCACAAATGTTTAATTGACCTTTTGATGAGCGATTTTCTTGTCATATCTCATTTCTATAATAAATTCCCCCCCCCCCCCCGTAATCAGCGTTCTTCCTAAAAATAGTGGATGTGAATGAAATATTCTTAGCTTGGTTGGCAGCGAAGCTCGACCATATTCCCCGATGACTTGGCTGGAAACATTATTAATCATAAGTTTGAGGTTTGGGAGAAACTTGTGATTTTCTTTGTCTCAGGGGTAGGAAAGGCCAGGCGAGCGGCTGAGGTCACGTTCCCAATCTGTGTGGTAAGATATGAATGTGCCATAATCACCACTTATACAATGACTTTCACTGCATCATGGGCACAGGAGCAGGAAGAGGTTTAAGGAGGCGGCAGACATGTGGCACATACAATGATGGAGTAGCTAAAAAATAACCTCTTGTAAAGATGTGCTGACCTTCCTTATGATTATTCCCCGCTGTCACTATTAAACATAGACTGCAAATGGACAAAAAGAAGAGCCCAACCTACTAAAACAGCTCAGACAAAACTCTTCGGACTTAAAGGGATGTTTTAGAATTTTTGAAAAACAAAAACATTCATTCTATTTCATGTAAATAATAATAAGTGTCTGGTTAAAAATCTAAATAAATCTAATCCTATGAATCAAACTGTTCTACAAAATAATAATAAAGAAAAAAATTATATAATATAAAATATCTCTAATATTTCTACATATCTAAATTTATATATATATATATATATATATATATATATATATATATATACTCAAGTATAAGCCAAATTTTTCAGCACAGTTTTTGTGCTGAAAAAGCCCCCCACGGCTTATACTCGAGTCAGCAAAAAAAAAAAAAAATAATTTTTATTTTTAGGAGGGGGGGGGGGGTGTCTATGACCAGCCACAATATCAATGTATAGAATCTCCCATAAAATGGTGCAAAAAAAAAAAAAAAGAAGATTTAAAAAAAATAAAAAAATAAAAGTTATAAATCCCTCCTTTCCCTAGAATACATGCAAAAGTAGAAAATGACTGTGAAACACAAACACATTAGGTATCCCTGTGTCTGAATATTGGGGACCTGCAGGGCTCCTTTTCTGTCAGGAAGGGGTTAATAGGAGCACTGCAAATACCCTATATTAAGCCAGGCTGAATTCCAAGTGGGGGAAAAAAAACAGGGCTTAGGAAAGGGGCAGACAGACAACCAAAACACCCCCTCCCCTTCCCCAGCACCAGCAACTACTGCACCCCAAAACTCCGACCATTTTAATTTTTGAAATTTTCCAGTAGCTGCTGCATTTCCCCCCCTTGGCTTATACTCGAGTCAATTTTACCCAGCTTTTTTGTAGTAAAACGGTGTATATACGGGTGTATGTATATATATATATATATATATATATATATATATATATATATATAAAATACTTTGATTTTTTAATTTTTAAAATATTCAGAATAAAAAAAATAAATATCTAGTTGCCTTAAGGACAATATTATTTAACCCCTTCCCGACATGCGCCGTAATAGTACGGCGCGTGTCGGGTCTGTAACTATGGCGACCGCCCGGGAGCCGGGCGGCCGTCATAGCCGCCGGGTGTCTACTGCTTTAAGCAGTAGACAACCGGCTCTGATGCCTCCGATCGGTCCCCGGACCGATCGGAGGCATTAACCCCTCCGGCGCTGCTGCCAAATGGGCGCCGCCATTTTGGCAGGGATCGCCGGCTCCTGGAGCATGCTCCAGGGCCGACCCCCCGTTGCCATGACAGCCGGGAGCCTTGTTAAGGGCTCCCAGCCAGTCTGCAAATTCTCTCTTTTGCAGGCTGGTGTATACAGCCTGCAAAAGAGATGATGATTTTTTGCAATGCATTGCAATGCATTAGCATTGTAATGCATTGCATTAGTGATCAGACCCCCTGGGGTTCAACACCCCTAGGGGGTCTAATAAATGCAAAAAATAAAAATAAAAAAAAAAAGTTAAAAAAAATATTAAAAAATATAAAAAGAATTAAAAGTTCAAATCACCCCCCTTTCCCTAGAACACATATAAAAGTAGTTAAAAACTGTGAAACATATACATGTTAGGTATCCCCGCGTCCGAAATCGCCCGCTCTACAAATCTATAAAAATATTTTTCCTGTTCGGTAAACGCCGTAGCAGGAAAAATAGTCAAAATTGCCAAACCGCCGTTTTTTCACTGTTTTAATTCTGATAAAAATTTGAATAAAAAGTGATCAAAGCAATAACATTTCCCGAAAATGGTAGAACTAAAAAGTACACCCGGCCCCGCAAAAAAAGACGTCCTATAAATTCCCGTACACGCACGTATAAAAAAGTTACGGCCGTCGGAATATGGCGTCTTTTAGAAAAAAAAAATTTTAACACCGTTTTGGAATTTTTTTTAGGGGTCAAAATGTAAATAAAACCATATAAATTTGGTATCCCTGGAACCGTACCGAAACACAGAATATAGGGGACATGTCATTTTGGCTGCACAGTGAACGCCGTAAAACCAAAGCCCGTAAGAAAGTCGCAGAAATGCATTTTTTCTTCAAATCCACCCCATTCTGAATTTTTTTCCTGCTTCCCAGTACATTATATAGAATAATTAATGGTGGCATCACGAAGAAAAAATTGTCCCGCAAAAATTAAGACCTCATATGACTCTGGGAGCGGAGAAATAAAAAAGTTATGGGGTT
>NC_134267.1:17537806-17637806 GCF_031893055.1 Leptodactylus fuscus | reverse complement strand
GTATGTTATTATTTGAGCACTATATAGTGTTTTTATTTCAGCACTGTATGTTGGTATTATTTGAGCACTATATAGTGCTATTATTTCAGCACTGTATGTTATTATTTGAGCACTATATAGTGCTATTATTTCAACATTGTATGTTGGTATTATTTGAGCACTATATAGTGCTTTTATTTCAGCACTGTATGTTGGTATTATTTGAGCACTATATAGTGCTATTATTTCAGCACTGTATGTTGGTATTATTTGAGCACTAGATAGTGCTATTATTTCAGCACAGTTTGTTAGTATTATTTAAGGACTGTATATTGCTTTCTGAGCACTGTATGTTGGTATTACAGTATTTGAGCACTATATATATTGCTATTATTTGAGTTCCGATTGTTGGTATTATTTGAGCATGGTATATTGGCATTGTTTGAGCACTATATATTGCTATTATTTGAGCACTGTATGTTGGTATTTTGCGTTACCATTTAGGTGCTGTATTATGTATGGTGGTGACCACACTGTATAGTTATATAGGCAGTTACATGGAAGTGGTCACACTATCCTCACACCTTCATGGGACACTTTCCTCGTTTATTCCTTCCCTTTTACCTGACCCAGTATAGACCAGTAGAGTTTCCCTTGGCATACATTTTCTGGGCTTTGGTACCAGTTTGGTGTTTTTATCAGCCATTTCACTGCAGGAAACATTTGACAAAGAAGCTTCTACTAATATACAGGTGTAGCAAGCGCCAAAGGAATATCCGGCGTACTATGTTATTAACCTCGCCCACCGCAGTGCCCTAAAACTACTTACCTACTAAGTGCCTGACAGTGTATTACCTTTATACATGCTGCATTATCAGTCTCACACACTGCGGCATGTTCCTTTGGACTTGGTACACGCGTATGTTTCTTTTGCATGTATGTTGTATGATGTCACTTCTATATGACATGACCTTACATCATTTGCACGTGCCAACAATATGACATATACCCATTCTGGCTAAAAATCTGAGTTGGCATCAGCACCATCCAAGATAAAACCAATACTGGGTGTCATCTACAAACATTTTTCAAGCTGCTTACACATATCAAGGGAACTATAGATAGGTATATACAAATATTTCTGACATAAATCAGTAGTAAATGTGACTACATGAAACTGTAATATACTTTATCAGGACCCATAACCTGTAGTTCCTCTTTCCTACCTGTTCAGAATCCTCATTGATCCTTAAAAAATCCATCTAGCTAATGATAGATAGATAGATAGATAGATAGATAGATAGATAGATAGAAAGGAGGGGAGAGGAGGGGTATGCAGCTGCAGATTCTTATATATTGTTTCAGTGGAGGGAGAGGAAGAGGAGGCAGCTGGGAGGGGACATTTGATTGGCTAAAAACAAATAATATATCATGCCAGGAAGAGCCGTCCACTCAGTGTATGTGTGGAAACAGATAATATTCACAAACAACAAGAAAGTGAAGAGACATACCCTCAATCTGCAAGGTACACATTGATGACATTGGAATAGATCATCAATGGGAGATCAGTGGAGAACCAACACCTAGGAGTGCCACATCCGTTTCACAAGCCATGTGACATCACGTTTATTGTTCCAATGGCCTGATCTCAGCTCAGTCCCATTCAGATGGTCCTGAATCCTGCAGTCTCTTCAATCAACTGATCGTCCAGGGGCCTGGGTTTCAGACCTGAACCGATTTTTAATTGATGACCTGTCCTAACAATAGGTCATCAATTATTTACACTGGAAAGAGGTTGTGCGGGATTAGGAAACATGGCTGATTTCTTCATCTCAGGAAGTGACATCACATCCATTGCCCACATGGCCATGCTACAACTCAGTCCTATTAAAATTAACAGACTGAATAGCAGAATAACCATGTGATCAATAGATGTGATGTCACTTCCTTGGAAGAAGAAAGCAGATATATTTTACCGCTTCCCCAATTTTTATTTTTGCAATTTTTATTCTACCAGACATTAAAGAAATAATAATAATAATAATAATAATAATAATAATAATAATAATAATAATAATAATAATGGGATCAGTGAAGTCTGGCAAACTAGTTTTTTATTTAACAAAAGTGGTGTAGATTATATCTGCCTCTATGTCTTAAATGAAGTGTGTCACCATAACCAGCATATCACCCCAGTCCTGCAGATAGATAGGTGATATGCTGGTTCTGGTGACACTAACCTATCTATCTGCAGGGCTGGGGTGATATTCTGGGTCTGGTGACAGTAACCTATCTATCTGCAGGGCTGGGGTGATATGCTGGTTCTGGTGACACTAACCTATCTATCTGCAGGGCTGGGGTGATATTCTGCTTCTGGTGACACTAACCTATCTATCTGCAGGGCTCAGGTGATATGCTGGTTCTGGTGACAGTAACCTATCTATCTGCAGGGCTGGGGTGATATACTGGTTCTGGTGACACTAACCTATCTATCTGCAAAGCTGGGGTGATATGCTGGTTCTGCTGACACTAACCTATCTATCTGCAGGCCTGGGGTGATATGCTGGATCTGGTGACACTAACCTATCTATCTGCAGGGCTGGGGTGATATGCTGGGTCTGGTGACACTAACCTATCTATCTGCAAAGCTGGGGTGATATGCTGGTTCTGGTGACACTAACCTATCTATCTGCAGGGCTGGGGTGATATGCTGGGTCTGGTGACAGTAACCTATCTATCTGCAGGGCTGGGGTGATATGCTGGGTCTGGTGACACTAACCTATCTATCTGCAGGGCTGGGGTGATATGCTGGTTCTACTGACACTAAGGGCTCGTTCACATCTGCGCCCAGGAGTCCGTTTTGCAGGTTTCCGTTCCCTGCGCAAAACAGAGCAGGAGACGGAAAGCTGCAGGACTCTTTCAAACCCATTCATTTGAATGGTTTTAAAGATGTCCGGCCGTGAGCGACGGTGAGGTTTTATGCTCTCCGCGGCGAAACCGTTTTTTTTTTTTAAACAGACACAGTCGGACATGCAGTACTCTGTGTCCATTTAAAAAAACAGTTTTGCCGCAGAGAGCATAAAACACTCACCGGCACTCACAGCCGGACTCGGCATGACAGGTTTCCGTCTTCTGCATGCAGAAACCTGAGAACGGACTGCTGAACGCTAGTGTGAACCCAGTGTTGCCTATCTATCTGCAGGACTGGTGTGATATATTGGTTCCTACACACTCCCTTTAGGCTAAGTCCCTAAATTGCAGAAAAGCTGCTTTTTTTGGTACAGATTTATTCTGATTATTGGAGCCAAACCCAAGACTGACTACAAAAAGGAATGGAAAATATGGAGGAAATTCTTATACTTCTCTCTTCTTCTTAATCCACTTCTGACTTTGGCTCAAAAAAACTGCAACGAAAGAAGCAACTTGGGCCTCAGGCTTAAAATGAATGTGTCCTATTGATTATGTAGGATTGTGTGAGGTCACTTAGGACCCCAGACCTCGGCTACACCGCACCTACTGACATGAATCAGTTACCTTTAGTTTATCGCATTAGTGTAATGTTCATACAACAATTTTGTTGCAGAATTTGCTATAACTGTCTCATTCTAGTGAACGGGGCTTGCAAAAATCCACGCACCTGCTGCAGAAGCAACGTCATTCCAATTTCTGCATCAGTTTTATAGCAAAAGCCTACCCTTTACCTGACTGCATCTTCAGGAAATGAAGTGGTTAACCGTCTTCTTGCCATAGGGGGCAGCAACGCATTGCAACACACAACAAAGTGACCAGGGAATGGGCTGAGAGATTCTTCACAGCTAGGAGGATCCACTCATGCCGGATAATGCAAACATATGAGATTATTACATTGTGTAACTCCCAGTCACCGCGCATTATTCCGCACCGTATATAAGACGATATTCTGTATATATATATATATATATATATATATATATATATATATATATATATTCACCTGATTCCTCCAAGTCATCTACTTAAAATACCGGGAAGGAATTCTCCCATCTTTGCTTGTGAATATAACTACAGATGGGGCTCATGTCCTGCACCGGGTATAGGCAGCTCTGGAGCAGGACTAAGCTTCTTATCAGTTTCTGATCTAGATTAGAGAGGTTACCTAGCTGTATGCAGGAGCCGGCTGTCAAGGTAAACCCGCTGCTCGCAACGCGCAGGCTGGAGGGAAAATGTATCCTATAGGATAGAATACGGAAAATCTACATAGACAGATATAACATAGATATAAGTGCAGAGAGAGATATAATGCAGATAAAAAGATAATTACATAGATAGATATGACTCGGATAAGAATATTAATAGATACATACATTTAAGACAACTATATAAGAGAGAGATCTGGGATACAAATGAGAGGTGGAGATAGATAGATAGATAGATAGATAGATAGATAGATAGATAGGAGATAGATAGATAGATAGGAGATAGATAGATAGATAGATAGATAGATAGATAGATAGATAGGAGATAGATAGATAGATAGATAGATAGATAGATAGATAGATAGGAGATAGATAGATAGGAGAGAGATAGATAGATAGATAGATAGATAGATAGATAGATAGATAGATAGGAGATAGATAGATAGATAGATAGATAGATAGGAGATAGATAGATAGATAGATAGATAGATAGATAGATAGATAGGAGATAGATAGATAGATAGATAGATAGATAGGAGATAGATAGATAGATAGATAGGAGATAGATAGATAGATAGATAGATAGATAGATAGATAGGAGATAGATAGATAGATAGATAGATAGGGGATAGATAGATAGATAGGAGATAGATAGATAGATAGATAGGAGATAGATAGATAGATAGATAGATAGATAGATAGATAGGGGATAGATAGATAGATAGATAGATAGGGGATAGATAGATAGATAGATAGATAGGAGATAGATAGATAGATAGATAGATAGGGGATAGATAGATAGATAGATAGATAGATAGATAGATAGATAGGAGATAGATAGATAGATAGATAGATAGGAGATAGATAGATAGATAGATAGATAGATAGGAGATAGATAGATAGATAGATAGATAGATAGAAGAAATATATTTTAGATAGGTATAACAATACATAGATAGATGATAGGTAGAAAGATAAGAAAGTTATATAGATAGATAATAAATAGATAGACGAAAGATATTATAGAGATAGACAGAAAAATACAGATAGATAGATAGATAGATAGATAGATAGATAGATAGATAGATAGATAAGAAAGATAGATAGAAAGATAGATATGAAAGTCATATAGATAGATAAAAGACGTATATCTAGAAAGATAGCTAGATGTGAAAGTGATATAGCTAGATAACGGATAGATAGATAGATAGATAGATAGAATAGATAGATATGAAGATAGATAGATAGATAGATAGATAGATAGATAGATAGATAGATAGATAGATATGATGGACACCCAGGAGGACCCCTGACTCTTGGTAGTGTATACTGTATATACTCCCAGCCATGTTGCTTAGTACGGTTGTGTGGTCCCATCTTGTACGGGCAGTATTAGGCCGTATGGGTCCTAGCATGTACACATTAGCACATTGTCCCGGTAGAGCTGATATGTTGGGGTCCTGAGTGTTGGACCCCCGGAGACCTGATATTATTGGCCTATGCTAAGTACAGGCCATTAGAGATGAGCGAACACTAAAATGTTCGAGGTTCGAAATTCGATTCGAACAGCCGCTCAATGTTCGTGTGTTCGAACGGGTTTCGAACCCCATTATAGTCTATGGGGAACAGATACTCGTTAAGGGGGAAACCCAAATCCGTGTCTGGAGGGTCACCAAGTCCACTATGACACCCCAGGAAATGATGCCAACACCTCTGGAATGACACTGGGACAGCAGGGGAAGCATGTCTGGGGGCATCTAACACACCAAAGACCCTCTATTACCCCAACATCACAGCCTAACAACTACACACTTTACACACTCAATACCACCTCTCTGACAGTAGGAAAACACCTTGAAACATGTGTATTTGGCACTTGCAGTGAGGAGAGCTTGTCACCAGCAGTGAATTTGGCCCTTGTAGTAAGTTGAGGTTGGCACCAACATTTGTTTTGAAAATCAGGGTGGATTGAGCCTCTAACCAGCAGAGTTTGGGCAAATTCATGGTGGAGGGAGCCTCTAAAAACCCCAGTTTGGACCAATTCATGGTGGAGGGAGCCTCTAACCAGCCCAGTTTGGACCAATTAATGGTGGAGGGAGCCTCTAACCAGCCCAGTTTGGACCAATTCATGGTGGAGGGAGCCTCTAACCAGCCCAGTTTGGGCAAATTCATGGTGGAGGGAGCCTCTAACCAGCCCAGTTTGGACCAATTAATGGTGGAGGGAGCCTCTAACCAGCCCAGTTTGGACCAATTAATGGTGGAGGGAGCCTCTAACCACCCCAGTTTGGACCAATTCATGGTGGAGGGAGCCTCTAAACAGTCCAGTTTGGGCAAATTCATGGTGGAGGGAGCCTCTAAAAAACCCAGTTTGGACCAATTCATGGTGGAGGGAGCCTCTAACCAGCCCAGTTTGGACCAATTAATGGTGGAGGGAGCCTCTAAACAGCCAAGTTTGGACCAATTCATGGTGGAGGGAGCCTCTAAAAACCCCAGTTTGGACCAATTCATGGTGGAGGGAGCCTCTAACCAGCCCAGTTTGGGCAAATTCATGGTGGAGGGAGCCTCTAAACAGCCCAGTTTGGGCAAATTCATGGTGGAGGGAGCCTCTAACCAGCCCAGTTTGGACCAATTAATGGTGGAGGGAGCCTCTAACCAGCCCAGTTTGGACCAATTAATGGTGGAGGGAGCCTCTAACCACCCCAGTTTGGACCAATTCATGGTGGAGGGAGCCTCTAACCAGCCCAGTTTGGACCAATTCATGGTGGAGGGAGCCTCTAAAAAACCCAGTTTGGACCAATTCATGGTGGAGGGAGCCTCTAAACAGCCCAGTTTGGGCAAATTCATGGTGGAGGGAGCCTCTAAAAACCCCAGTTTGGACCAATTCATGGTGGAGGGAGCCTCTAACCAGCCCAGTTTGGGCAAATTCATGGTGGAGGGAGCCTCTAAAAAACCCAGTTTGGACCAATTCATGGTGGAGGGAGCCTCTAACCAGCCCAGTTTGGGCAAATTCATGGTGGAGGGAGCCTCTAACCAGCCCAGTTTGGACCAATTAATGGTGGAGGGAGCCTCTAACCAGCCCAGTTTGGACCAATTAATGGTGGAGGGAGCCTCTAACCACCCCAGTTTGGACCAATTCATGGTGGAGGGAGCCTCTAAACAGCCCAGTTTGGGCAAATTCATGGTGGAGGGAGCCTCTAAAAAACCCAGTTTGGACCAATTCATGGTGGAGGGAGCCTCTAACCAGCCCAGTTTGGACCAATTAATGGTGGAGGGAGCCTCTAAACAGCCAAGTTTGGACCAATTCATGGTGGAGGGAGCCTCTAAAAACCCCAGTTTGGACCAATTCATGGTGGAGGGAGCCTCTAACCAGCCCAGTTTGGGCAAATTCATGGTGGAGGGAGCCTCTAAACAGCCCAGTTTGGGCAAATTCATGGTGGAGGGAGCCTCTAACCAGCCCAGTTTGGACCAATTAATGGTGGAGGGAGCCTCTAACCAGCCCAGTTTGGACCAATTAATGGTGGAGGGAGCCTCTAACCAGCCCAGTTTGGACCAATTAATGGTGGAGGGAGCCTCTAACCACCCCAGTTTGGACCAATTCATGGTGGAGGGAGCCTCTAACCAGCCCAGTTTGGACCAATTCATGGTGGAGGGAGCCTCTAAAAAACCCAGTTTGGACCAATTCATGGTGGAGGGAGCCTCTAAACAGCCCAGTTTGGGCAAATTCATGGTGGAGGGAGCCTCTAAAAAACCCAGTTTGGACCAATTCATGGTGGAGGGAGCCTCTAACCAGCCCAGTTTGGACCAATTAATGGTGGAGGGAGCCTCTAAACAGCCAAGTTTGGACCAATTCATGGTGGAGGGAGCCTCTAAAAACCCCAGTTTGGACCAATTCATGGTGGAGGGAGCCTCTAACCAGCCCAGTTTGGACCAATTAATGGTGGAGGGAGCCTCTAACCAGCCCAGTTTGGACCAATTAATGGTGGAGGGAGCCTCTAACCACCCCAGTTTGGACCAATTCATGGTGGAGGGAGCCTCTAAACAGCCCAGTTTGGGCAAATTCATGGTGGAGGGAGCCTCTAAAAAACCCAGTTTGGACCAATTCATGGTGGAGGGAGCCTCTAACCAGCCCAGTTTGGACCAATTAATGGTGGAGGGAGCCTCTAAACAGCCAAGTTTGGACCAATTCATGGTGGAGGGAGCCTCTAAAAACCCCAGTTTGGACCAATTCATGGTGGAGGGAGCCTCTAACCAGCCCAGTTTGGACCAATTAATGGTGGAGGGAGCCTCTAACCAGCCCAGTTTGGACCAATTAATGGTGGAGGGAGCCTCTAACCACCCCAGTTTGGACCAATTCATGGTGGAGGGAGCCTCTAAACAGCCCAGTTTGGGCAAATTCATGGTGGATGGAGCCTCTAAAAAACCCAGTTTGGACCAATTAATAGTGGAGGGAGCCTCTAACCACCCCAGTTTGGACCAATTCATGGTGGAGGGAGCCTCTAACCAGCCCAGTTTGGACCAATTCATGGTGGAGGGAGCCTCTAAAAAACCCAGTTTGGACCAATTCATAGTGGAGGGAGCCTCTAAACAGCCCAGTTTGGGCAAATTCATGGTGGAGGGAGCCTCTAAAAAGCCCAGTTTGGACCAATTCATGGTGGAGGGAGCCTCTAACCAGCCCAGTTTGGACCAATTAATGGTGGAGGGAGCCTCTAAACAGCCAAGTTTGGACCAATTCATGGTGGAGGGAGCCTCTAAAAACCCCAGTTTGGACCAATTCATGGTGGAGGGAGCCTCTAACCAGCCCAGTTTGGACCAATTAATGGTGGAGGGAGCCTCTAACCAGCCCAGTTTGGACCAATTAATGGTGGAGGGAGCCTCTAACCACCCCAGTTTGGACCAATTCATGGTGGAGGGAGCCTCTAAACAGCCAAGTTTGGACCAATTCATGGTGAAGGGAGCCTCTAAAAACCCGTTTGGACCAATTCATGGTGGAGGGAGCCTCTAACCAGCCCAGTTTGGGCAAATTCATGGTGGAGGGAGCCTCTAAACAGCCAAGTTTGGGCAAATTCATGGTGGAGGGAGCCTCTAACCAGCCCAGTTTGGACCAATTAATGGTGGAGGGAGCCTCTAACCAGCCCAGTTTGGACCAATTAATGGTGGAGGGAGCCTCTAACCACCCCAGTTTGGACCAATTCATGGTGGAGGGAGCCTCTAAACAGCCAAGTTTGGACCAATTCATGGTGGAGGGAGCCTCTAAAAACCCCAGTTTGGACCAATTCATGGTGGAGGGAGCCTCTAACCAGCCCAGTTTGGACCAATTAATGGTGGAGGGAGCCTCTAAACAGCCAAGTTTTGGGAAATTCATGGTGGAGGGAGCCTCTAACCAGCCCAGTTTGGACCAATTCATGGTGGAGGGAGCCTCTAAACAGCCCAGTTTGGGCAAATTCATGGTGGAGGGAGCCTCTAAAAAACCCAGTTTGGACCAATTCATGGTGGAGGGAGCCTCTAACCAGCCCAGTTTGGACCAATTAATGGTGGAGGGAGCCTCTAACCAGCCCAGTTTGGACCAATTAATGGTGGAGGGAGCCTCTAACCACCCCAGTTTGGACCAATTCATGGTGGAGGGAGCCTCTAAACAGCCAAGTTTGGACCAATTCATGGTGGAGGGAGCCTCTAAAAACCCCAGTTTGGACCAATTCATGGTGGAGGGAGCCTCTAACCAGCCCAGTTTGGGCAAATTCATGGTGGAGGGAGCCTCTAAACAGCCCAGTTTGGGCAAATTCATGGTGGAGGGAGCCTCTAAAAAACCCAGTTTGGACCAATTCATGGTGGAGGGAGCCTCTAAACAGCCAAGTTTGGACCAATTCATGGTGAAGGGAGCCTCTAAAAACCCGTTTGGACCAATTCATGGTGGAGGGAGCCTCTAACCAGCCCAGTTTGGGCAAATTCATGGTGGAGGGAGCCTCTAAACAGCCCAGTTTGGGCAAATTCATGGTGGAGGGAGCCTCTAACCAGCCCAGTTTGGACCAATTAATGGTGGAGGGAGCCTCTAACCAGCCCAGTTTGGACCAATTAATGGTGGAGGGAGCCTCTAACCACCCCAGTTTGGACCAATTCATGGTGGAGGGAGCCTCTAAACAGCCAAGTTTGGACCAATTCATGGTGGAGGGAGCCTCTAAAAACCCCAGTTTGGACCAATTCATGGTGGAGGGAGCCTCTAACCAGCCCAGTTTGGACCAATTAATGGTGGAGGGAGCCTCTAAACAGCCAAGTTTTGGGAAATTCATGGTGGAGGGAGCCTCTAACCAGCCCAGTTTGGACCAATTCATGGTGGAGGGAGCCTCTAAACAGCCCAGTTTGGGCAAATTCATGGTGGAGGGAGCCTCTAAAAAACCCAGTTTGGACCAATTCATGGTGGAGGGAGCCTCTAACCAGCCCAGTTTGGACCAATTAATGGTGGAGGGAGCCTCTAACCAGCCCAGTTTGGACCAATTAATGGTGGAGGGAGCCTCTAACCACCCCAGTTTGGACCAATTCATGGTGGAGGGAGCCTCTAAACAGCCAAGTTTGGACCAATTCATGGTGGAGGGAGCCTCTAAAAACCCCAGTTTGGACCAATTCATGGTGGAGGGAGCCTCTAACCAGCCCAGTTTGGGCAAATTCATGGTGGAGGGAGCCTCTAAACAGCCCAGTTTGGGCAAATTCATGGTGGAGGGAGCCTCTAAAAAACCCAGTTTGGACCAATTCATGGTGGAGGGAGCCTCTAACCAGCCCAGTTTGGACCAATTAATGGTGGAGGGAGCCTCTAAACAGCCAAGTTTGGACCAATTCATGGTGGAGGGAGCCTCTAAAAACCCCAGTTTGGACCAATTCATGGTGGAGGGAGCCTCTAACCAGCCCAGTTTGGGCAAATTCATGGTGGAGGGAGCCTCTAAACAGCCCAGTTTGGGCAAATTCATGGTGGAGGGAGCCTCTAACCAGCCCAGTTTGGACCAATTAATGGTGGAGGGAGCCTCTAACCAGCCCAGTTTGGACCAATTAATGGTGGAGGGAGCCTCTAACCAGCCCAGTTTGGACCAATTAATGGTGGAGGGAGCCTCTAACCACCCCAGTTTGGATCAATTCATGGTGGAGGGAGCCTCTAACCAGCCCAGTTTGGACCAATTCATGGTGGAGGGAGCCTCTAAAAAACCCAGTTTGGACCAATTCATGGTGGAGGGAGCCTCTAAACAGCCCAGTTTGGGCAAATTCATGGTGGAGGGAGCCTCTAAACAGCCCAGTTTGGGCAAATTCATGGTGGAGGGAGCCTCTAACCAGCCCAGTTTGGACCAATTAATGGTGGAGGGAGCCTCTAACCAGCCCAGTTTGGACCAATTCATGGTGGAGGGAGCCTCTAAACAGCCCAGTTTTGGCAAATTCATGGTGGAAGGAGCCTCTAACCAGCAGAGTTGTGGGAAAGCAGGGTGGAGGGAGCCTCTAACCAGCAGAGTTGGTGGAAATCAGGGTGGAGGGAGCCTCTAACCAGCAGAGTTGGGGGAAATCATGTTGGAGGGAGCCTAGTATTAGCAGAATTGTGCAACGCTTATGGTGGATGAGTATGAGGATGCGGAGGAATTGGAGAGGTTGAGTACAGACATGGAGTTTCATGTTGGGGTGCTTTACACAGGTGGGCACAAAAATGAAGGCTCTATCCAGTGGTGGTTCATTTTTATCAAAGTGAGCCGGTCGGCACTCTCAGCTGACAGACGGGTGCGCTTGTCAGTGATGATGCCACCGGCTGCACTGAACACCCTCTCAGATAGGACGCTGGCGGCAGGACAGGACAGCACCTCCAAGGCATATAGGGCAAGTTCAAGCCACAGGTCCAACTTCGACACCCAATACGTGTAGGGCGCAGAGGGGTCGGAGAGGACAGGGCTGTGGTCGGAAAGGTATTCCCGCAACATGCGCCTATACTTCTCACGCCTGGTGACACTAGGACCCTCCGTGGCGGCACTTTGGCGAGGGGGTGCCATCAAGGTGTCCCAGACCTTAGACAGTGTGCCCCTCGTTTGTGTGGACCGGTGAGAACTTGGTTGCCTACTGGAGGAACTGCCCTCCCTGCCGCCAACGTCACATGCTGGAAACATCTCCATCATATTCTGCACCAATTGCCTGTGGCAAGCATTGATGCGATTGGCCCTCCCCTCTACCGGAATAAAAGACGAGATGTTGTTTTTATACCGGGGGTCAAGGATAGCAAAGATCCAGTACTGGTTGTCCTCCATGATTTTGACAATACGCTTGTCGGTTGTAAAGCACCCCAACATGAACTCAGCCATGTCTGCCACAGTGTTAGTTGGCATGACTCCTCTGGCCCCACCGGAAAGTTCAATCTCCATTTCCTCCTCATCCTCCATGTCTACCCATCCGCGCTGCAACAATGGGACGATTCGAAGTTGCCCGGAAGCCTCCTGTATCACCATCACATCATCGGACAACTCTTCTTCCTCCTCCTCCTCCTCCTCCTCCTCCATTAAACGCAGTGAAGCGGACAGATGTGTGGACCTACTCTCCAGCTGTGACGGATCGGATGCTATCCCTAACTCCTCTGTGTGATCTGAGTTATCCCTGATGTCAATCAGGGATTCTCTCAGAACACACAAGAGCGGGATTGTAAGGCTCACCATCGCATCCTCAGAGCTCACCCTCCTTGTGGACTCCTCAAAGACCCGTAGGATGTCACAAAGGTCTCTCATCCATGGCCACTCATGGATGTGAAACTGAGGCAGCTGACTTTGTGGCACCCTAGGGTTTTGTAGCTGGTATTCCATCAAAGGTCTCTGCTGCTCAACCACTCTATTCAACATCTGAAACGTTGAGTTCCAGCGTGTGGGGACGTCGCACAAAAGCCGGTGTTGTGGCACATGCAGGCGTTGCTGGAGAGATTTTAAGCTAGCAGCGGCTACTGTCGACTTGCGAAAGTGGGCGCACATGCGCCGCACTTTCACCAGTAGCTCTGGAACATTGGGGTAGCTCTTTAGGAAACGTTGCACCACTAGGTTGAAGACGTGGGCCAGGCATGGAACATGTTGGAGTCCGGCAAGCTCCAGAGCTGCTACCAGGTTCCGGCCGTTATCACAAACGACCATGCCTGGGCCCAGGTGCAGCGGCTCAAACCATATTGCCGTCTCATCGAGGAGGGCATCCCTCACCTCGGAGGCAGTGTGCTGTCTGTCCCCCAAGCTGATCAGCTTCAGCACAGCCTGCTGACGTCTACCAACGCCAGTGCTGCAACGTTTCCAACTCGTAGCTGGGGTCAATCTAACAGCGGAGGAGGAGGCGGAGGAGGAGGCGGTGGCGGAGGAGGAGGCGGTAGAGGAGGAGGAGGAGGGGGGTGTTCTTCTCGTGTCCCTGCCAGGAATGTTAGGCGGGGAGACGAGGTACACCGGGCCAGTTTGGGAAGCAGTCCCAGCCTCAACTACATTCACCCAGTGTGCCGTCAGTGAAATGTAGCGTCCCTGTCCGCATGCACTTGTCCACGCGTCGGTGGTCAAGTGGACCTTTGTGCAAAGCGCGGAACTAAGGGCCCGCCTGATGTTGAGTGACACGTGCTGGTGCAAGGCGGGGACGGCACACCGGGAGAAGTAGTGACGGCTAGGGACGGCATAGCGAGGTGCCGCAGTTGCCATCAGGTCCAGGAAGGCGGGAGTTTCAACAAGCCGGAACGCCAACATCTCCTGGGCCAGCAGTTTAGCGATGTTGGCGTTCAAGGCTTGCGCGTGTGGGTGGTTAGCAGTGTATTTCTGCCGCCGCTCCAATGTCTGAGAGATGGTGGGTTGTTGTAAAGAAACGCCTGATGGTGCCTTTGATGGTGCAGGAGAAGGAGATAAGACAGGACCAGGGGAGGATGAGGTAGAAGTCAACAAAGTGGCGGAGGCAGATGAAGTGGTGTCCTGGCTCGTCCTCTGGAGTGCATCGCCAGCACAGTCAGCAGTGGCAGTGGCAGAGGCAGAGGCAGTGGCAGAGGCAGTGGCAGTGGCGTGAACGGCAGGCGGCCTTTGTCCTGCCGTTGCTGCCTGCCACTAATTCCAGTGCTTGGATTCCAAATGACGGCGCATTGAAGTGGTGGACAGGTTGCTCTTCTCAGAGCCCCTAATCAATTTCGAGAGGCAAATTGTGCAGACAACACTATATCTGTCCTCGGCGCATTCCTTGAAAAAACTCCACACCTTCGAGAAACGTGCCCTCGAGGTGGGAGTTTTTCGGGGCTGGGTACGAACTGGAACATCTTGGGAGATTCCGGGTGTGGC
This sequence comes from Leptodactylus fuscus, assembly GCF_031893055.1. Taxonomy (NCBI): domain Eukaryota; kingdom Metazoa; phylum Chordata; class Amphibia; order Anura; family Leptodactylidae; genus Leptodactylus; species Leptodactylus fuscus. Next base: position 17,623,363 of record NC_134267.1, on the reverse strand, counting down.
CTGGCTTCGCCTAAGCTGCTGACCTCTGCCTCTGCCTCTAGCTACCCTTTTTGGTGCTGCACCTGCCTCAACATCCACACTACTTTCCCCGCTTGACATCCCCCCTGTCCAGGTCGGGTCAGTGTCCTCATCATCCACCACTTCCTCTTCCAACTCCTGTCTCATCTCCTCCTCCCGCACAATGCGCCGGTCAACTGGATGCCCTGACGGCAACTGCGTCACATCATCGTCGATGAGGGTGGGTTGCTGGTCATCCACCACCAAATCGAACGGAGATGGAGGAGACTCTAGTGTTTGAGCATCTGGACACAGATGCTCCTCTGTTAGGTTCGTGGAATCGTGACGTGGAGAGGCAGGTTGAGGGACAATGAAAGGAGCGGAGAACAGCTCTGGGGAGCAGGGACAGTTTGGGTTATTGTTCTGTAAAGCTTCGGAATTTTGGGAGGAAGGAAGACAAGACTGTTGGGTAATAGGAGGAGAGGAGGCAGAGTCTGACTGGCTGCTGGACAATGTGCTGTAAGCGTTCTCTGACAGCCATTGCAAGACCTGTTCCTGGTTCTCGGGCCTACTAAGGTTTGTACCCTGCAGTTTAGTTAATGTGGCAAGCAACCCTGGCACTGTGGAGTGGCGCAATGCTTGCTGCCCCACAGGAGTAGGCACGGGACGCCCTGTGGCTTCACTGCTACCTTGCTCCCCAGAACCATTCCCCCGACCTCGCCCACGGCCTCGTCCACGTCCCTTTCCGGGAGCCTTGCGCATTTTGAATTCCTAGTTAGAAATTGGCACTGTATACCAGTAGTAAAAATTGTGGGTGCACGTAACCCCAATATATTCTTTGAATTCCCAGTCAGACACTGGCACTATATGGCAGTAGCAAGAAATGAGGGTATTTGTATTCCCAATATACTCTTTAAATTCCCAGTCAGACAATGGCACTGTATACCAGTAGTAAAAATTGTGGGTGCACGTAACCCCAATATATTCTTTGAATTCCCAGTCAGAAACTGGCACTATATGGCAGTAGCAAGAAATGAGGGTATTTGTATTCCCAATATACTCTTTGAATTCCCAGTCAGACAATGGCACTGTATACCAGTAGTAAAAATTGTGGGTGCACGTAACCCCAATATATTCTTTGAATTACCAGTCAGAAACTGGCACTATATGGCAGTAGCAAGAAATGAGGGTATTTATAACCCCAATATATTCTTTGAATTCCCAGTCAGACAATGGCACTGTATACCAGTAGTAAAAATTGTGGGTGCACGTAACCCCAATATATTCTTTGAATTCCCAGTCAGAAACTGGCACTATATGGCAGTAGCAAGAAATGAGGGTATTTATAACCCCAATATATTCTTTGAATTCCCAGTCAGACAATGGCACTGTATACCAGTAGTAAAAATTGTGGGTGCACGTAACCCCAATATATTCTTTGAATTCCCAGTCAGAAACTGGCACTATATGGCAGTAGCAAGAAATGAGGGTATTTGTATTCCCAATATACTCTTTGAATTCCCAGTCAGACAATGGCACTGTATACCAGTAGTAAAAATTGTGGGTGCACGTAACCCCAATATATTCTTTGAATTACCAGTCAGAAACTGGCACTATATGGCAGTAGCAAGAAATGAGGGTATTTATAACCCCAATATATTCTTTGAATTCCCAGTCAGACAATGGCACTGTATACCAGTAGTAAAAATTGTGGGTGCACGTAACCCCAATATATTCTTTGAATTCCCAGTCAGAAACTGGCACTATATGGCAGTAGCAAGAAATGAGGGTATTTGTATTCCCAATATACTCTTTGAATTCCCAGTCAGACAATGGCACTGTATACCAGTAGTAAAAATTGTGGGTGCATGTAACCCCAATATATTCTTTGAATTACCAGTCAGAAACTGGCACTATATGGCAGTAGCAAGAAATGAGGGTATTTATAACCCCAATATATTCTTTGAATTCCCAGTCAGACAATGGCACTGTATACCAGTAGTAAAAATTGTGGGTGCACGTAACCCCAATATATTCTTTGAATTCCCAGTCAGAAACTGGCACTATATGGCAGTAGCAAGAAATGAGGGTATTTGTATTCCCAATATACTCTTTGAATTCCCAGTCAGACAATGGCACTGTATACCAGTAGTAAAAATTGTGGGTGCACGTAACCCCAATATATTCTTTGAATTACCAGTCAGAAACTGGCACTATATGGCAGTAGCAAGAAATGAGGGTATTTATAACCCCAATATATTCTTTGAATTCCCAGTCAGACAATGGCACTGTATACCAGTAGTAAAAATTGTGGGTGCACGTAACCCCAATATATTCTTTGAATTACCAGTCAGAAACTGGCACTATATGGCAGTAGCAAGAAATGAGGGTATTTGTATTCCCAATATACTCTTTGAATTCCCAGTCAGACAATGGCACTGTATACCAGTAGTAAAAATTGTGGGTGCACGTAACCCCAATATATTCTTTGAATTACCAGTCAGAAACTGGCACTATATGGCAGTAGCAAGAAATGAGGGTATTTATAACCCCAATATATTCTTTGAATTCCCAGTCAGACAATGGCACTGTATACCAGTAGTAAAAATTGTGGGTGCACGTAACCCCAATATATTCTTTGAATTCCCAGTCAGAAACTGGCACTATATGGCAGTAGCAAGAAATGAGGGTATTTGTATTCCCAATATACTCTTTGAATTCCCAGTCAGACAATGGCACTGTATACCAGTAGTAAAAATTGTGGGTGCACGTAACCCCAATATATTCTTTGAATTACCAGTCAGAAACTGGCACTATATGGCAGTAGCAAGAAATGAGGGTATTTATAACCCCAATATATTCTTTGAATTCCCAGTCAGACAATGGCACTGTATACCAGTAGTAAAAATTGTGGGTGCACGTAACCCCAATATATTCTTTGAATTACCAGTCAGAAACTGGCACTATATGGCAGTAGCAAGAAATGAGGGTATTTATAACCCCAATATATTCTTTGAATTCCCAGTCAGACAATGGCACTGTATACCAGTAGTAAAAATTGTGGGTGCACGTAACCCCAATATATTCTTTGAATTCCCAGTCAGAAACTGGCACTATATGGCAGTAGCAAGAAATGAGGGTATTTGTATTCCCAATATACTCTTTGAATTCCCAGTCAGACAATGGCACTGTATACCAGTAGTAAAAATTGTGGGTGCACGTAACCCCAATATATTCTTTGAATTACCAGTCAGAAACTGGCACTATATGGCAGTAGCAAGAAATGAGGGTATTTATAACCCCAATATATTCTTTGAATTCCCAGTCAGACAATGGCACTGTATACCAGTAGTAAAAATTGTGGGTGCACGTAACCCCAATATATTCTTTGAATTACCAGTCAGAAACTGGCACTATATGGCAGTAGCAAGAAATGAGGGTATTTGTATTCCCAATATACTCTTTGAATTCCCAGTCAGACAATGGCACTGTATACCAGTAGTAAAAATTGTGGGTGCACGTAACCCCAATATATTCTTTGAATTACCAGTCAGAAACTGGCACTATATGGCAGTAGCAAGAAATGAGGGTATTTATAACCCCAATATATTCTTTGAATTCCCAGTCAGACAATGGCACTGTATACCAGTAGTAAAAATTGTGGGTGCACGTAACCCCAATATATTCTTTGAATTCCCAGTCAGAAACTGGCACTATATGGCAGTAGCAAGAAATGAGGGTATTTGTATTCCCAATATATTCTTTGAATTCCCAGTCAGACAATGGCACTGTATACCAGTAGTAAAAATTGTGGGTGTATATAGCCCCAATTCTATTGCTAGGGGACTTGCAGGGTATTTCTGGGGTGAAGGTGGGGGGGCACACCGTTGGAACGGGTATCGGGGTATATATCGGGTATACGGGAATACACTGACAGTGTATTCCATTCAGGATCCTGGGAAAGCTGGGTTGCGGCGATTGAGCCCGTCAGTGCCACGTTACACTGACAAGCTTCTCCCTGGAATTTAGCTCTTACAAGAGCTGTTGGTTGTCTTCTCCTTCCTATCCTAGCCTGTCCCTGCCTACCCAGAATCTAAGCCCTAGCTAGCTGGACGGAAACCTCCGTCCTCGGTGAATTGCAAGCTCAGAATGACGCGAACCTGGGCGGCGCTGTTCTTTTAAATTAGAGGTCACATGTATTCGGCAGCCAATGGGTTTTGCCTACTTTTTTCAACGTCACCGGTGTCGTAGTTCCTGTCCCTACCCTGCGCTGTTATTGGAGCAAAAAAGGCGCCAGGGAAGGTGGGAGGGGAATCGAGTAATGGCGCACTTTACCACGCGGTGTTCGATTCGATTCGAACATGCCGAACAGCCTAATATCCGATCGAACATGAGTTCGATAGAACACTGTTCGCTCATCTCTACAGGCCATCAGTATAAGACGCTGGACTGCCCCTTGGATGATATCCCGACTCCTCGCATACTATATACATTATTACAGCCCACCATAGAATTATCTTTTCATCCCTTTTTCTAATGTCCGTTTTGAAGTCTGTCCTGAGTTTGGAGAGTCCTGAGGCCTGCAAGGGTTAATCTGAAAATAATAAGAGTTTTTTTTCGAGGGGTTGCAAACTGTCTGTTATTAGAGAATCATTTAATCTCCTCGGCGTTATCATTTGTCACCCGTGTGAGGGCTCAGGATATATCAGATGATGCTTTCCATGTATCTCACTAATAATTTCTCCTGCTAAAAGCAAGCGTTTTTCGCTCCGGGGAATCAATCACCGACGTCATTAGCACCCGACTCCTCTCTCTGCTGTCTGAGGCTCCCCAAATACAGATCAGCCGTGTACTGTACACGAAATCCATCTCAACCTTTACGCCATCCAATTGTAACAATTGGAATTTTTGAAAATTTTTTAATTTAAAATCAAATTAAGGGAAATATTTAAAGTGGATTTTCATCAAAATGGCAAATGCTCCCCTTTGTTAGTAAATTATAAGTTAGAGCGGTAGCCAAAATTTGGTAACTACCGTATTTTTCGGACTATAAGACGCACTTTTTTTCCCCAAAATTTTGGGGGAAAAGAAGGGTGCGTCTTATAGTCTGAAGGTGGCGCCTGGCATCCGCTGTAATAGAGAGGCGGAAGCCGGCAAGTGATAGACGCCATTACAGGTGCCGGGGCCTGAGACATCGCTGCGCTCCTCTGCCCTGCATGAAGCCAGCAGCAGCGGGAGGAGTGATGGCTATTCCGCTCCTCCGTCCCCCCGCCGCTGGCTTCATGCAGGGCAGAGGATCGTAGCGATGTCTCAGGCCCCGGCGTCTATCCCTCCCCGGCATCCGCCTCTCTAGTACAGCGGATGCCGGGTCAGTATCAGCGGCCCCTTCTCCCCCGGGGCCGGTCCCCACCGGCCCCGTACCTGTAAAGTTGCAGGCCGGCTCCTGCGCGGCGATATCACAGGAGCCGACCTGTTCGGGTGACAGCCGGGAGCCTAATGAGGCTCCCGGGCCTGTCACTGCTGTATTAGTATTGCGGCTGGTCTCTATGACCAGCCGTAATACTAATAGACAGAACGTCCCATAGACGGCAATACAGTTGTATTGCCGTCTATGGGACTTGCGATCAAGTGACCGCAGGTCCAAGCCCCCGGGGGGGAATAAAATTGTAAAAAAAAAAAAGCTTTAAAAATATGAAAAAAATAAAAGTTCTAAATCACCTCCTGTTTTTTTTTCAATACAAGGTGATCTAAGCAATAGATATCCCCCAAAATGGTATAACTAAAAAGTACAGCTGGCCCCGCAAAAAAAACGCCCTATACATCCCCGTACAGCTGCAGGGTCACCTGTCAATGTGGCCTTGCAGCTGTTGCAAAACTACAACTCCCATATATTAAATATTTTACCAGTTTTTGCTTCAAAAAATTTTTTTCCCTATTTTCCTCCTCTAAAACCTAGGTGCGTCTTATAGTCCGAAAAATACGGTATGTTCCTTTTACTTACAGAGATATTGGCGTTTTTCTGTTGGGTTATGGTCGGCCATTTTATCGAGACAACAGGAAGTACAGCCATATTGGTCATCTTTAGGATTGAGCCGATCTTGAGAGTTCAGGATCGATTTTAAAATCCGATTTCTGATCATTTTCCAGCCAATCCCGATCGCGAAATTAGCTCGATCGCTGATCAGGATCCGACCTTTCCTGATCCCAATCGCGCAACCCTAGTCAATACTTCTTTATGGGAAAAGTCACTTTTAGAGTTGAGCTGATCTTGAGATTTCAAAATCCGATTTACGATCATTTTCCAGCCGATTCTGATCCCAATCATGAAATTTGCTTGATCGGGATCCGATCTTTCCTGATCCTGATCGCTCAACCCTAGTCATCGTTTTGTAAAAGGAAATTAGAAACGGGTAACCCAAAGTCATGTTGTCAGTAGGTTCTAAAAATAAAAAAAATAACAATGTAGGGGCCACATGGTGGCTCAGTGGTTAGCACTGTAGCCTTGCAGCGCTGGAGTCCTGGTGTTCAAATCCCGCCAAGGGCAGAAAACCATCTGCAAGGAGTTTGTATGTTCTCCTCGTGTTTGCATGGATTTCCATCTCATATTCTAAAGACATACTGATAGGGAAAAATGTACATTGTGAGCTCTATGTGGGGCTCACAATCTACATTTAAAAAAAATAATAAAATAAAATAAAAATAACAATGTTAATTAGGAATTATACGTTATTAAGAGGTTAATTAAAAAAATGACAAGTAATATGGCTGCACTTCCTGTTGCCACTTTAGAGAAAATGGCTGCCACACCTACATAGAAAAATGCTAATATCTCTGTTAGAAAAGGAAATATCTCTACTAGGGTTGAGAGATCGTGTTCGGAAAAGATCGGATTCCGATCGGCGATTGAGAAAATTTCACGATCGCAATCTTTTTAGGTGGGATCTAGATCGGTGATTATTTCCCACAATGCTTTGCTACTGGCCAAGCATTGTGGGAAAAGTTAACAATGTTAGGCTGCATTCACACTGAGTAACGCTGGCGTTTTTTGTGCTTATTTTTGCACATAGCGCCGCGTTAACGCCGCGTGTATGCCGTGTTAACGCCGCGCTATTTTGCGGTGGCGTTGCCAAGCGTTAACGCGGCGTATACGCAGCGTTAACGCGGCGCTACGTGGCGTTAACGCGGCGCTATGTGCAAAAATAAGCACAAAAAACGCCAACGTTACTCAGTGTGAATGCAGCCTTAGCCTGCACATTGAGTATACACTCCACTCAGAATGAGCGGAGTGTATACTCAGTGTGAAGGCTCCGCTGCGGTTCCATAGAAATGAATGGAAGCAGCCGGCACACAGCCTTAACCCCCTGCGCACCGGCTGCATCCATTCATTATAATGGGAGACTAGCTAACATCTGTAGTAGTTACTTACCTGCAGAGATGGCTGGTCCGGTGCCCGGTGTTCACGTTCTTCTTCGCCTTGCTGCCCCAGGTTAGTGTTAAAGAGCTAGGAAGAAGGCAGGGCTTAGGAGAGTGTGGGCGGGTACAGGGTGGGGAGACTTGACATCTCCCCTCCCAGTACCCGCCCACACTCTCCTAACCTGCCCACATTCTCCTAACCTGATTGGCAGTGACAGCGAGGCAAAGAAGAACAAGAACACCGGGCACCAGGCCGGCCATCTCTGCAGGTAAGTGGACACGAGGGGGCACCAAGTAGCCAGAGGATTAAAAAAAAATCCTCTGGCTACTTAGTGATTAAAAAAACCCACTACACAGCGTGGATTCTAACAATTAAAGCATTCAATTGTTAGATTCCATGCTGTATGGTGAATAGGATTGTTTTTAAAATCCGATCTCCGATTAGTAAAAAAATCCTATTGGGATCGGAATTGGGATCGAGATCGGGTTCGAATGAAAAATGATGAGATATCGGATTTCAAAATCGATCCTGAAAAGTCAAGATCGGCTCAACCCTAATCTTTACTAAGATATGGTCAATTTTATATTTTTGGTAGGAATTCACTTTAAATATAGTTCAAGTGTCTTTCATGGTATGTCCAGGAGATTCCAGGATCAAGGAGAGACCACCAGGACCAGTAGGTCGATCTCCTGCTTGATGATTCCTCTTCTTGTACCTTGTGTCTCTTCTGGGCACTACAGAGACAATATCTAGAGGTCGAAGCAGAATTGGGGGGAGGCGACACTATGCCCATCATGTCTCTGTTCTGCTTTTTTATGGGTGTCGGGCCTATAATCAGGGAATTGGGGGATCTTGATATCTAATTCAAGGATTTGATCTGGAGTTTGAGTCTATTTAGCTCTGGTTTGGGTCAGCATTACTTAAGAGGGTCATGTTTGGGGTCTTTCTATTCACTTAGAAGGTTTTCTTGGTGGTCTGTATTACTTTGGGGCATCTGGTCTGGAGCTAGTACTATTTTAGGGGATCCAGCCTGGGGTAAGTATTTATTTAGGAGGCTTGTATTTGGAGGTGTTCTTGTCTGGGATCTACATTACTTTAGTGGATCGACTACTGGGTCTGTAAGGTCTTTTTTTTTAAAGGAAGAGGTCTGGTCTTCATTAGGATTTGGTCTACGGTTTGTACTACTTTGTTTGGATCTGGTCGAGCCTTGGCTATAACTACTTTAGGGGATCCAGTCTGGGTATGTATTTATTTAGGAGGCTTGTATTTTGAGGTGTTCTTATTGGGGATCTACATTATTTTTGTGCATCAACTACTGGGTCTGTAGGGTCTTCATTAGGATTTGGTCTATGGTTTGTACTATTTTGTATCTGGTCGAGACTTGGTTAGTCCTACTTTAGGGAATCTGGTCTGGGGTTTGTATTTATTTAGAAGGTTAATAGTTTTGGAGTTCTACATTACTATTGTGCATCAACTACTGGGTCTGTAGGGTCTTCATTAGGATTTGGTATATGGTTTGTACTATTTTGTTGGTATGTGGTCTGGACTCGGCTAGTCCTACTTTAGTGGATCTGGTCTGAGGTTTGTATTTACCTAGGAGGTCTATACTTTTGGAAGGTCTGGTCTAAGTTCTACAATACTTTAGTAGATCTAGTCTTAGGTCTGTAGGAGTTTGGGGATCTGGTCTAGGATCTATTTTTTGTTTCGATACCACAATCTAGGGTTTGTGTTTTTATCAGTCTGTATGTTTTGTTTTTTTTTTGGGGGGGGAGGATTTTTTTTTTAGGGAGAGGTTTGGTTTGGGTATGTATTAGATTACGGGATCTGGTGTCTGTATTCATTTAGAAGACTTTATTTTGGATGGGTTAGGTTTGGGATCTGTAATCATCTTAGGCAGGGGTAAGACCTGATTCACAGCTGTGTTTCCAGTTGTGTAGTCCTCTTAGGGACCCCCTGAACGGAAACCTATCCATATAAAAAAGCGGTTACCTTGGGAAAACCGCGGACCCCCTAGACTATAATGCATACAACATATCGATCAATCCAAACGTTCCAGCAGATCCCTTCTCCTTCAGATATTCTTTCTCTAGATTTTTTATATATTTTTTGTACATTGCCATCTGCTTTTATAGAATACCCTGCGTACGGTATAACCGGCCGGGTCTGGTGTCATGAGCGCGGTACATGAGACTATGTAGCCTGTCGCTGACTGATTCATTTACTTAACACACAATGACAGATTTGCAGCCTGAAACAAAACTCACTGGTGTTTCTAGGTGGCAGTAAAGCATCCTTTAAGAAATGCAGGCAGAATGTAATGTGACTTGTAAGGGACGCTCGCCGTGTTCGCCAGCACTGGGGATCCTGCTAAAAATCTGCAAGCTTTGAATTGGGTTATCTCGTAGTATTTCCATAGCTTTAGTAGATGTAGCAGAGTAAATGTGCGATTTCAGTATTGGCAACTGCGGTATCGGCGTGTGCTGAGAAATCTATTGGCCTACGAGATATTTCGGGGACAGATAGTATTAACATATCCATAAGGAAGGGAATGAATTGACCTATTTTATACCAAGTTTTTATGTTAAACATCTTTCTTAAGAATTTTTGCTGCTTTTGCAATTTTATGCTATTTTAAAATACATATATTTTTATTATTTTTATTACATTTTTAATGACTATATACGTCTATATTATAGACTGACACTTCTGAATTCTTCATAGGGTTTTTTTTTTTGCAGCACTTACAAAAGATAATACCACTGATCCATTATTACATCACTACTGACAATAGATGACATCACAGTTTATCTCCACCCCTCCCTGCATAAAACTCTCCCATAGTCCTTAATGAGCCGACTACAGTCTATTCCTCCCTATGGCCATCACTGTGCTGTAAAGCAGATCACTAAATGCTGTGAACAGAGCAGAGGAGAAGCTCAGACCGAGGCTCCAAGTGACCAATGTGGCCCAATCAAATTCCGCCAAGGCGCCTCATATCACCCAGGAGGCTGGAAGAGGACCCCAATGGAGTTGTGGATGTTGTGAGGCTGCCTATGAGAGCGGACGGGAAGTGAGTATTTGGTGTTTAAGTGTTTATTATGTTACTACACTTCCTCCACTTATACTCTAAGGTCATGCGAGCCCCCAACCCAAAACTTAAAAAAATAAAAATTGGGTTAAATCCTGTTCATTCTGAACCCAATCGCTAATTTTTACTGATAGCTTTCAAGTCTCATACATGTCATACTTTTTCAGTGAGTGTAGAGCTTCTGAGCACTGAGACAGCCCAATAGCCAGGAATAGGGTACGGATACGGCCTCAAAATCCTGAGCAAAATACCCTGTGTGAACCCAGCCTAATGTAATCCCTTAGTAAGAAACTGACAATGTCTAAGACTCTTAGTAATAATATTTAATAGTAATGTTTTAGCAGTGAGTACAGAGCTTTTGAGCTCTCCCAGACGGTGTAACAGTCAGGTCCAGGGTTGATCATGACTAGGGTTGAGCGATCGTGTTCGGGAAAAGATCGGATTCCAATCGGCGATCGAGAAAATTTCACGATTGCGATCGGAATTCCGAACACGATCTTTTTAGGTGGGATAGAGATCGGTACTATTTCCCACAATGCTTTGCTTAGCCTTCACACTGAGTATACGCTCCGCTCATTCTGAGTGAAGTGTATACTCAGTGTGAAGGCTCCGCTGCAGTTCCATAGGAATGAATGGAAGCAGCCGGCACACAGCCTTAACCCCCTGCGCGCCGGCTGCCTCCATTCATTCTAATGGGAGACTAAACTAACATCTCTAGTAGCTACTTACCTGCAGAGATGGCTGGTCCAGTGCCCAGTGTTTTTCTTCGCCTCGCTGCCGCTCCACTCTGCTCTTCTCGCCTCGCTGCCGCTGCCTCCCAGGTTAGTGTTTAAAGAGCTAGGAAGGCGGGGCTTGTGGCTTAGTAGAATGTGGGCGGGTACAGGACGGGGAGATGTGACATGACACACTCTCCTAACCCGCCTACACTCTCCTAACCTGGGAGGCAGGGGGCAGCGAGGCGAGAAGAGCAGCGTGGAGCGGCAGCGAGGTGAGAAGAACACGGAGCACCGGAGCAGCCATCTCTGCAGGTAAGTGGACACCAGGGGGGACTAAGTAGCCAGAGGTTTTAAAAAAAATCCTCTGGCTACTTAGTGATTCATTAGACAGCGTGGATTCTAACAATTAAAGCATTCAATTGTTAGAGTCCATGCTGTATAGTGAATAGGATTGCTTTTAAAATCCGATCTCCGATTAATAAAAAAAATCCCATTGACTTGCATTGGGATCGGAATTGGGATCGAGATCGGGTTCGAATGAAAAATGATCAGAAATCGGATTTTAAAATCGATCCTGAAAAGTCAAGATCGGCTCCACCCCAATCATGACCTTCTCTCTCACACACAGACCATCTGCAGCTCTGCTCTCTCTAATATGATCTCTTAGAAGGTGGCAACTTGCAAGACTCATACAGTATATTTTTGCATTGAGTGCAGGACTTCTGAAAGCTCTCAGACAGTGCAAAAATCATTTGCAGGGTTCAGTATGTCAGTCTCTCTTACACAGTCTATTTGCAGCTATGCTTTCTCTAACATGATCCCTTAGTAAGAAAGTAACAACTTTCAAGACTCTTAGTAATAACATTCAATACTAATATGTTAGCAGTGAGTGCAGGGTTTCTGAGCTCTCCCAGACGGTGTAAAAGCCAGGTCAGGGTTCATCATGTCCTTCTCTCTCACACACAGTCTGTCTGCATCTCTGCTCTCTCTAATATTTCCTTTAGAAACTGATAACTTCTAAGACTCATACAGTACATTTTTGCAGTGAGTGCAGAGCTTCTGAATACTCAGCCAGGTATAGTCTCTCTCCCTATCTCTCTTGCATAGTCTGCAGTCTTTCTCCAGGTCCGCACTGTTTCATATAACCCTTTATAAAGAATTTAACAGCTTTGAAGTCTGAACGGTGTCAAGGCTTTTCAGTGAGTGCAAAGATTCTGAGCAATATGTCTGCTATTATTGTAGGGGAGCAGGGGGTTTGTTGCAATGTCCCATGTGGATGTATTATGTAATTCAGGGATCGTTTGCTTTAATTGCAAGAATTACAGAGCTTGGGAGCCATTGTGAGACCCGTTATGGGACCTAATGTCTATGACACACATCCTACGTTCCTTCGCTCATACATTTAAGGGCCTTACGACACATTTTCTTGTTTGACATAGCAACCAATTTTCCACGTTTCATTTTTGTAGAGAAGTAAAGCTGGACTGTAATTATTTGCAATAGGCGAGGAGGCTTCGTGAATCCAGATCTGCCGTGCATATCACTTTGCATGTACAATACAGTAGTTCTAGTGATCTCTGAACTCACCGCATATACTGAATACAATATCCTAGTGAGAAGGCTTTTTTTCCCATAGAAGCTTTGTTGCTGTGTTTAATTTATTAGACTTTGGATTACAGAAATAGGACAAAGCATTTGCAATGCGTTTAATGCTCTGAAGAAGCAGCGCAGGCGGCAGATATAATTTGAGTAAAAGCACTGTACCGTATAGACGGACTCTTAATGTATATCAATCTGCTTTTAGGCTACCGGGTCTAATTTCTCATGTGCACAAATGTATTTTTTTTGTCTATTGCAGGACCTGGAACCAATGATAAGAAGCTTTGCAAAAGCCATATAGATTATTAAGAAGTGATACACATTCTTATATATACTCCTTAACAAATAATCCATAGGGACCAGTCAATACTGGAGCAAATATGGAGAGGTTTCTATGCAGTCTTTAGGGGATATGGATCCCAACGAGCGGGAATCTCTTAGGTGGAGTTTGTTACATACCATGTACCAAAGTATTGCAATGGCTCTGGTGGACCTGTCTCATCCATATATTATACAGTGTTGGACAAAAGTATTGGCATCCCTGCAATTCTGTCAGATAATACTCTGTTTCTTCCAGAAAATGATTGCAATCACAAATTCTTTGGTATTATTATCTTCATTTAATTTGTCTTCAATGGAAAACCACAAAAAGAATTGTCAAAAAGCCAAATTGGATATAATTCCACAACAAACATAAAAAAGGGGTAGACAAAAGTATTGGCACTGTTTGAAAAATCATGTGATGCTTATGTAATTTGTGTAATTAACAGCACCTGTTACTTACCTGAGGCACCTAACAGGTGGTGGCAATAACTAAATGACACTTGCAGACAGTTGAAATGGATTAAAGTTGACTCAACCTCTGTCTTGTGTCCTTGTGTGACCACATTGAGCATGAAGAAAAGAAAGAAGACCAAAGAACTGTCTGAGGAATTGAGAAGCAAAATTGTGAGGAAGCATGAGCAATCTCAAGGCTACAAGTCCATCTCCAAAGACCTGAATGTTCCTGTGTCTACCGTGTGCAGTGTCATCAAGAAGTGTAAAGCCCATGGCACTGTGGCTAACCTCCCTAGATGTGGACGGAAAAGAAAAATTTACGAGAGATTTCAACGCAAGATTGTGCGGATGGTGGATACAGAACCTCGACTAACATCCAAACAAGTCCAAGCTGCCCTGCAGTCCGAGGGTACAACAGTGTCACCCCGTACTATCCAGTGTCAGCGTCTGAATGAGAAGGGACTGTATGGTAGGAGACCCAGGAAGACCCCACTTCTTACCCAGAGACAGAAGCCAGGCTGGAGTTTGCCAAAACTTACCTGAGAAAGCCAAAACCGTTCTGGAAGAATGTTCTCTGGTCAGAGGAGACAAAAGTAGGAAAAGGCCTCAACATAGAGTTTACAGGAAAAAAAGAGGCCTTCAAAGAAAAGAACACGGTCCCTACAGTCAGACATGGCGGAGGTCCCTGATGGTTTGGGGTTGCTTTGCTGCCTCTGGCACTGGACTGCTTGACCGTGTGCATGGCATTATGAAGTCTGAAGACGACCAACACATTGTGCAGCATAATGTAGGGCCCAGTGTGAGAAAGCTGGGTCTCCCTCAGAGGTCAGGGGTCTTCCAGCAGGACAATGACCCAAAACACACTTCAGGTCAGCACTAGAAAATGGTGGTGAGAGAAAGCCCTGGAGACTTGTAAAGTGGCAGCAATGAGTCCAGCCCTGAATCCCATAGAACACCTGTGGGGGAGGGGGAGAGATCTCTTGGTGGCAGTTTGGAGAAGGCCCCCTTCACATCTCAGGGGGGACCGCGAGCAGTTTCCCAAAGAAGAATGGTCTAAGATTCCAGCAGAGCCTTGTAAGAAACTCATTGCTGGTTAGCGGAAGCGGTTGTGCGCAGTTATTGTGTCTAAAGGTTGTGCTACCAAGTATTAGGCTGAGGGCGCCAATACTTTTGTCCGGCCCATTTTTGGAGTTTTGTGTAAAATGATCAATGATTTGACTTTTTTTTTCATTCTCTTTTGTGTTTTTTCATTGCAAGCAAAATAAATGAAGATATTACCAAAGAGTTTGTGCTTGTAATCATTTTCTGGAAGAACACGAGTATTATCTGACAGAATTGCAGGGGGGGGGGGGGGCAATACTTTCGGCCAACACTGTAATGTTAAGAGAAAGTCCACAAAGGAAAACTCTGTGAATGTTCTGTTGAAAGCGATGCGGAAAGAACCGCAGTGCGTTCACGCCGCGGTTCTTTCCGCAGCGCTTTAGTGCTGTGTTTACGCCCACTGGGGCCTTAGCCTTAGGGTATTTCTTTCCAGGTGGTGATACACTGTGTACCCAGATGCAACTAAAGCCAAATCTAGTCCCCAGGATACAGTGCTGACACTTTGGTGTAAGTGTAACACCCATTAATTTCTGTTACTGTAGTGCAAGGAATTAAATGTGGCTGAAATTAATCTGCGTTTCACTTACAGAAAAGTGAAGGTACTGGCGTACAGGGACTAGATGCAGCATCAGGGTACATTGTGTGTCTCCCCCTACAGGTGTTACCTCACTCTGCTCCCAGTCACATACATTATCACTAATTGCGGATTACATATGTACTTACATTGCTTCTAATGGAAAAGTACAGGTGTACCCAGGCAAATAGTGGTAAACACATGTGACTGGGAGCACAGTATGACAGCACCCCTATGTTACAGTATGATAGCACCCCTATGTTACAGTATGACAGCACCCCTATGTTACGGTTTGTGCTATATGACTTTAGTATAGGGGTCATCAGCCTTACAATTATTGTGCGGCACTACGAGGACCTCATCTTTGATTTTTTAATTTAAATTGGCACACCGAACAAAAAAGGTTGCCTACCCCTGCCTTAGATCCTTGTTAGCAATCCCATGCTTACTTCCTTGTTAGCTGTCCCATGCTTAGTTCCTTGTTAGCCATCCCATGCTTAGTTCCTTGTGAGCCGTCCCATGCTTAGTTCCTTGTTAGCTGTCCCATGCTTAGTCCCTTGTTAGCCATCCCATGCTTAGTTCCGTGTGATCCGTCCCATGCTTAGTTCCTTGTGAGCTATCCTATGCTTAGTTTCTTGTTAGCCATCCCATGCTTAATTCCTTGTCAGCTATCCCATGCTTAGTTCCTTGTGATCCGTCCCATGCTTAGTTCCTTGTTAGCCGTCCCATGCTTAGTTTCTTGTTAGCCATCCCATGCTTAGTTCTTTGTGAGCTGTCCCATGCTTAGTTCCTTTTGAGCCGTCCCATGCTTAGTTCCTTGTGAGCTGTCCCATGCTTAGTTCCTTGTGAGCTATCTCATGCTTAGTTTCTTGTTAGCCATCCCATGCTTAGTCCCTTGTTATCCATCCCATGCTTAGTTCCTTGTGAGCTATCCTATGCTTAGTTTCTTGTTAGCCATCCCATGCTTAATTCCTTGTCAGCTATCCCATGCTTAGTTCCTTGTGATCCGTCCCATGCTTAGTTCCTTGTTAGCCGTCCCATGCTTAGTTTCTTGTTAGCCATCCCATGCTTAGTTCTTTGTGAGCTGTCCCATGCTTAGTTCCTTTTGAGCCGTCCCATGCTTAGTTCCTTGTGAGCTGTCCCATGCTTAGTTCCTTGTGAGCTATCTCATGCTTAGTTTCTTGTTAGCCATCCCATGCTTAGTTCCTTGTGATCCGTCCCATGCTTAGTTCCTTGTGATCCATCCCATGCTTAGTCCCTTG
Organism: Leptodactylus fuscus; assembly: GCF_031893055.1. Taxonomy (NCBI): domain Eukaryota; kingdom Metazoa; phylum Chordata; class Amphibia; order Anura; family Leptodactylidae; genus Leptodactylus; species Leptodactylus fuscus. The sequence continues at coordinate 17,606,835 of NC_134267.1, read as the reverse complement.
TTAGCTGTCCCATGCTTAGTACCTTGTTAGCTGTCCCGTACTTAGCTCCTGTTTTTAGCCGTAATTGTCTGGCTCAGGCCTAGAGAGATTCCCAGACCATGGCTCACACAGTAGATCACTCATGTTAAATCTGGCCACACTGTGTGCTGTGAATGTAGCACACATCAGGTCCTATATGTCAGGACATTCTTTCTCAAAGCTCAGTGCTGTCCATCAACCCCAATAATGCTGGGTCAGGTCAGAGAGGAATTTGATGGTATGGCAATACCATACAAATTATACTGCCCTAGTTATCCCTTTTTGTGTCAAGGGGGTGGGGCTGCTTTAACCAAAAGGAAAATGATGCACCTGCATGGTCCATATAGCAACAGGGGCCGGTGTCAGCCATCCCAGCCATTCAGCAGGACAGCCCTGCATTTCAGGCAGTGGATCCCTGTTTCAGCTGTATCTGTGTCACTACCTGATGGACCACTGAGGGGGCATTATATTGAATGGGGTCATCTAAGGAGACTTTATAATAAGTGAGGGCCAGAAGGGGCCATTATATTGTGTAAGAGGAACTAAAGGCCATTATACTATGTAGGGGCAATTAAGGGGTCATAATATTTCATGGGGGCCACTAACATGGCATTGTAGTGAGTGAGGACCTTAAAGAGTCAATATACTTTGTGAGGGACACTAAACGGCATTATACGATGTGGTGGCCACTAAGGTAGCATTACAATGAGTGAGGGCCTTAAGGAGTCCATATACTGTGTGAGGGACACTAGGGGGCATTAGACTATGTGGTGGCCATTAAGGGCGCATTATACTTTTTGCAGACTAATAAGGTAGCATTATACTGTGCGTAGGGGCATCTTCACTGTATGCTATAATTTGAAGGGCTCTATCTATTACTATATTAGGATACAAGGGTACATGATAGGAATATGTGAGATCAAAGAGGACATGGACATGGTTAAAGACATGTTAATACAAAAGAACTTTGGTGGAGTGCATTGTGTCCTCTAAGAGTTGGGAAGTATATCTAAGTGGTGGTGATGGTGGTGGTGGTGGGGTGATAAAACAATGTGTCCACCAATGTTTCCGCCAATAAAACAATGTGTCCACCAATATGTAAAAACAGCCCTGCACGGGGACCCATTTTTGTAACTTTTGCTTTTGGCCCATCGACGTGCTACTACGGCCCTGCGTGCAGTTTTTCAGCTGAAAAAAACCCCCAACTTGACAGTGATGAGAAAAAGCTTTAAAAAAATCCAGCGACGAAAACTTTCCGATCTTTCCCTAAGTGCACAGAAGACAAGGTCACGGTACATATGTGTCCACTTGCTATAGTGTTCATTAATCCCTGAACCTCTCTGATGGATGAGATCCTGCAAAATGGTGCAAAGCTATTAGCCCTATTAACTTTCGCTGATTTTATTTTTATAAATGTACAATTCCATTGCTTTCCTATATTAATATCTGTGTTAAAGACATCTAAATATATTTCCAGACTTATTACAGATTACGAGCTACCGGTAGAGACGGCGAAAGTGCATTTTATGGCAAGACGGATATCGCAGAATGGAAAGCAAAGCGCTGTAGTTTTCTAATTATCTGCCAGGGCATTTATGTTCTCTTTTCGCCTTTAAATGGATGAATATTTCACTTACCTGTGTGCACCGTGCAGGAAAAATCAATTAACATAGTGAGGAAAGTAGTGGAGTAATAATGACTTATTCTCTTCTAGAAGATGCCATAGAGCTCGATTAAAATACAAGATTAATATGCACAGAAAGCAGCATAAATAGAATAGAGAAGGGAGACGCCGACCACCGCAAACACTACATGGGCAAAGCCATCGAGACGTGGACACGTTACACCTACAGGAGCTTATATCACCTCCCATTCTAAAGCCATGGGCAAAGCCATCGGAACGTGTACACATAAAGCCATGGGCATTAATATGGAGTTGTCCCACCTTCTTCCATTCTTCTGTGAAGATTTTGGAGTCTCTTCATCCAGAAGATCCCTTTAGGTCAGACACTGATCTTAGACTTCCAGAGGTCAAATCAAATCAAATAGGCTTTATTGGCACGTCCGAATGGATATTTGGCATGGGGAGGTGGGGTGCGGCGGGTGGTTTGGGGTATAACAGTCCATGGAGTCTCATCTTCCTCTTAGTTGGTGACCGCTATATGGGGAGGTGGGGTGGGGCGGGTGATTTGGGGTATAACAGTCCGTGGAGTCTCATCTTCCTCTTAGTTGGTGACCGCTATATGGGGAGGTGGGGTGGGGCGGGTGATTTGGGGTATAACAGTCCGTGGAGTCTCATCTTCCTCTGGTTTGGTGACAGCTGGGGTATAACAGTCCGTGGAGTCTCATCTTCCTCTTAGTTGGTGACCGCTATATGGGGAGGTGGGGTGGGGCGGGTGATTTGGGGTATAACAGTCCGTGGAGTCTCATCTTCCTCTGGTTTGGTGACAGCTGGACACGTATTGGGCAGCGATCTCCATAGTGGCCTCTTCTTCTCCCAGTAGGATGTAGAGTTTCCTCTTCTCATCTGCAGATATGAAGTCTGGGATATGGGCAGAGAGTCTTTGGTAGTAGACGGCCCTCACAGCTGAGTATTTGGTGCAGTGTAGCAGGAAATGGGTCTCGTCTTCTAGGGCCCCCTGGTCCCGACTCGCTATTTCTATTCTAAGTATTGGATGGTCAGTGTTCTGTCTGGCCCAGACAAGTTCTTCCAGAACACAAACACCCCAACCATGTTTTTATGGATGTTACTTTCTGTACAGGGGCACAGTCATGCTGGAAAGGAAAAGAACATGGACGAGATAACTTTGCAAAATGTCTTCTACTAAAGCATTAAGATTTAACTTCACTGGAATTACAGAGCTGAGGTTGACCCCTAAAATTAACCCCATAACATTACCCCTTCTCGACCAGAATTTACATCTGGTACAATGTAGTCAGGTAGGTAATGTTCTCCTGGTATTTCCAAACCAAAATGGTCCATCAGACTGCCAAATATAGAAGTGTTGCTGGCCATTGCACAGACATGTTCCCACTATTCCATAGTCCATTGAGCTTTGCAACTTACGCCGATTCTGGCTTATCTGCTGCCTGAGGCAAAAATTGAAATGGAAACTCCTCCATTTCCATGTTTGACTGTTCCCTCCACGGGGAAAAAATAAGCGTCAAAGACATCTTTAAGGGGGCATTCACACGGAGTAACGCCGGGCGTGTATCACAGCCGTACACGCCGGCGTTACGGCAGACTGCCGAACACTTCCCATTCACTTCAATGGGAGCGCTCATAAATGCCACTGTTACGAGCGCTCCCATTGAAGTGAATGGGAAGTGTTCGGCAGTCTGCCGTAACGCCGGCGTGTACGGCTGTGATACACGCCCGGCGTTACTCCGTGTGAATGCCCCCCTAATACTGTGGGTACGGCAAGAGAGGTGTACAGGTCGTGGCTCACATGCAGAAAGTAGTGCATCTTGGAACTCATTGTCTGCATCCAACCAGCTTGCTGCTGTCTGAGGCGAGATACTCATCTCTCCTCATGGCAGATACGGCCTTCTTTATACCACTACATCCAACACTTGGCATTGTGCTTTACACCACTTTATCTGACTCTTGGCATTGTGCTTTACATCGCTTACATGTAGCTGCTTGGTTATGGAAACCCAATGCCATGAAGTTCTTGGTGTGCACAGTTTTTGTGCTGCTGTTAATACCAGAGGAGGTTTGGATTCTGCAGTTATTGAGACAGCAGGTTGTTGGTAACTTTTCTGCACTCGGTGGTGCCCCCCCTCTGTCACTTTTACATGGTCTACCTATATTTCATGGCTGCGGTTCCTTCCACTTTTCGATAATACGGCTCACAAGTCATGGTGGACTATCTAGGAGCGAATACATTTCAGGAAGTGACTTGGTGCCCCAGTGGCTCCTATTATAGGACTAGGCTGGAATCCTTTGAGATCCAGAGAACCGGCCATTGTGTTTCCAAGATTAAAATGTCAATGGCCTAACCTTAGAGTAGGTTATCAATATTAGATTGGTGGGAATTTGACATGGGAACTCTACAGATGTGCGAGATCACTTTACCAGTCATGTGGCCTGTTTGCTTGGTGGGAGTGTTGGGTGTCGGACTCCCGCTGATCTAACATTGATGGCCTATCCTAAGGGTAATAGTACTGGAAAACCCCTTTAAGGATCCCTATGGGAAGGTAACCCTCCTCCAGATCAGATGTATGTATCAAGCTGATATGCCATACATATATACCATGAGACAACACCTTGAAGCATAAATGCCTAATAATGTAGGATGATGTATGGGGTGCCATGTATTCGGGTGTAGCCGCAGAGTCCATAGCGTTGCGCAGACACGTGGGCGTCTTTAAGTAAGAGTGATATTTTTTTCATTCCACCAGAGCAGCGATTGATTTCCTTCTCCGTCCATGGCCTCGCCTCATATATCAATGCCCAGGAATATTCAGGTGTCAATATATGGAATATTTAGTCTTTATGTAATTTTCTTGTGTAATAATCTGGACTTTAAACTCCGATCTATTCCAGCCTGTTGTATGGAGGGGATAATAGACGAGGTATTGATGGCCATAAATCTGCATCTTGTCACTACAACACTCATACGTTATTCTTTACTGGCTTTGTCTGGGAAAATGGCTCAAAAATCAGGATCTGCATAGAGAAAAACCCCATGGAGGGGACGTATAGCAGCCAATAATAAAATCTTATATACAGTACATATAGTGGCCAGTAGAAAAATATACAGTATATATAGTGAGGGGTGATAAAATCTTATATACAGTCTTATATAAAATGCTATATACAGTACGTATAGCTGGTGGTGATAAATTCTTATATACAGTGTTAGGGTTCAGCGATCGGGATCGGAAAAGATCGGATCCCGATCAGCGATCGGGCAAATTTCACAATTGGGATCGGCTGGAAAATGATTGGAAATCGGATTTTGAAATCTCAAGATCTGCTCAACCCTAAAAGTGACTTTTACCATAGAGAAGCATTGACTAGGGTTGAGCGATCGGGAAAGATCGGATCCTGATCAGCGATCAAGCAAATTTCACGATTGGGATCAGCTGGAAAATAATCAGAAATCAGATTTTGAATTCGATCCTGAAATCCCAAGATCGGCTCAACCCCAGATGGGATGTATAGTGGTCAATAGTAGAGATGAGTGAACAGTAAAATGTTCGAGGTTCGATATTCATTTCCAGTAGCCCCTCAATATTCGACTACTCAAATTGAATATCGAACCCTATTATAGTCTTTGTGGGGAAAATGCTCGTTTCAGGGGTAGGCAACATTCGATCAAATTATACTTACCAAGTCCACGAGTGAGGGTCGCGCTGGATCCTCCGAGAAGTCTTCTCCATGCAACGTCCCCGCGGCATCTTCCGGCTCTGAATTCACTCTGCCGGGCATCGGGCCTGGGCAGAGCTGACTACGCATGTCCGCACTACAAGTGGACATGCACAGTCGGCTCTGCCCAGGCCCGATGCCTGGCAGAGTGAATTCAGAGCCGGAAGACGCCGCGGGGAAGCTGCACGGAGAAGACTTCTAAAGGTAGGAGAAGAACCAGCGTTGATTGGCCGACTGTATAGCATTCTACCAATCAATGCTGGTTCTGCATCGAACTTTTACATTCGAATAGTGAGTGGTACTCGATCGAGTACGAGTATTTCGAATACCGTAGTATTCGATTGAATACCTACTCGATCGAGTACTACTCGCTCATCTCTAGTCAATAGTAAAATCTAATATACAGTATATAGAGCGGGCGAAAATAAAGTGTTATATACAGTACATATACAGCGGGCAGTGATAAAATCTTATATACAGTACATATAGCGAGGGGTGGTAATCTTATAAGCAGCATCTTATTGCCACCGTCTGCCAATGCCAACAGCAGAACCAGTGGGTGCACCTGTGACACTCAGACATGACACTAAACATCAAGGAGAAGTGCATAGAAGACTACGGAGAGAGGAGGGGGAGGAGGAAGAGGAGTGAGAAGCAGAAAGTTATAGACATCCTGAAGCCGATAACAGTAAATATCTTTCTCACCAGTTTTGCTCTATCCTGCTAAAACCTGCTAGAAATCTTACTCTTTCCTATTGCATATGACCCTGTGTTTTTATCCCTTCCACTGGGTGCCAGCTCTTCCTCCACCCCCCCCCCCCCTCTCCATAGACTTCTATGTAACCTGTCTGTGAGCTCTAGCCTGTACTCACTATACACAGATCTGGCTGTGAATTACACAGTTTATCAGACAATAGATGAGCTGGTAACAGGAGATAAGTCAATGCAAACACAATAATATTTGTATGTATATGCAAATCAGCTTGCAAGTGCACTGGGGGCGGGGCCTGATTTAGCAAATTTTGTTCCAAATAGCCACGACACGGGTATAGACCGAATATATAACCCAAAGGGATGGAGATACCAGAGGAGAGTCAGAGCACTTGCAAATTTCTGCAGGCAAATCAGGCCTCGCCTCCAGTGCACATGCAGATTTCCCAGGGCACGCAAGGTCAACTTGGAGGCTGGAAGAGACGCTGAATATATTCCTCAAAACAAACCTAGAAAGTGGTGATAAACACGAACTACAAAGTGTGTACAAAATGGATCAGTGTGCACGAGCCCTTAGAATAAAGCCGCTACAGAATCGCTTTATGGCAGGACGTCTTTGCAATGGTTAAGACATATGAAGACGCCTAAAACTCTAGATTTTAATTTGCCGTGTTTGTTTACCCCTCAGTTAACATAAAGCTTCTGGTTATGAGCCTAGTTAATGATAAGTGATTGCCGGGGAGCCATTCATGTCTAAAAAGTATTCCCACTTGTTCTTTGCCTGTGCGCCAGACACATTAGCTAATAGAAGCTGCATGGTGCTTAAAACCCAGACAATATGGCACCGCACCGATCCTGAACCTGCGAGCAGGGCTGCCGTTTTACGCTAAAAAAGTTTCAGATCCATCAGACGCTGCTTCTATACAATGTGGCTGCAGACCATTGCAGAGATGTCTGTGACTGTCCCATACAGCTGAACGGGGTTTGCACAGATCCGGGGACTTGCTGCCCATAAATCCCCAAACACATGCATGGAATGGGTGTTTTAGTTGCAAAATTAAAGGGTCGCTGGTGCAAAATCTCAGCTTGGGACCCCCTGCATTACTTTTCCTCCCAACTATCAGCCATGTCCCATCTGTACATTTTAGAGACATTTATATTTCCCTTTGCCTCTCTGTCTGGTCCAGACCGTCACGAAGACTTCACACGTCTGTGCACTCAAGCTTCCCGTCATTCCCATGCCCTATTGATGCCCTTTTTTTGTGTCACAGTTTGCCCCTCAAAATCCCACCTTGACTCTATGTTTCCAACCAATTGCTTAATTTTCCCCTTTCTGACAGTGGAAGGCTGTGTATCATCAATCTTCTCATTCCAGTGCACCAGAGGGCAGGTGGAATAAATTTATAATGCACAGACTGACAAACATCAAAGAAGTTTATCCAGTCCTAGAGTGGCAAGGGTGATCTCTGGGTCTACTTGGATCCTGCACCGCCTATAGTAGCGCCAGTGACTACAACAGATGTGACGTATGGGAATATCCCCTTACCTAGGGATGGTGGTACTTTCTAAGCCTTTGGCTTCATTGGTTTTCATATTGGCAACTGTATGGAGAGAAAATATTTAGAATACCGCTGGATGTTTCCTCGTGTGTGTACAACTAGTGGTTTTGCAAAATTGTAGCAATAAGCAACAAATGATTGTTGGTGAATTCCACAAAAGTTGTTCAGTGTCAGACCTTTCCTCCAGAGTACTAAGGGACCACCTAGTAGGCTCAGGAACTTACACAATAATTTGCAACAGGAGGCACCCAAAATTGAATGGCCCTATGGGTTATTCTGGTGTTATTGGAGAATGGGCCCATGGAATTATTGTATCTGGTGGGCCCAAGAAACTTTATAGACTTGAGTAGATCTTGAATATACATAACACTGAAATCTACAAAATTAGAGCACTAGGTCATCAATATGAGATCAGTGGGGGTGCAACACCCAGCACCCGAACAGATCAGCTAATACTTGTAGATAACCAGCTACATCCACCCTTGCTGGGCCGTATATGATAGCCTCATGGGCCACATACAATAACAATAATGCATACAATGACTTAATACTTGATAAAAACTAGCTCAGAATATGCACAAACCGGGGTCAATAGAAATCCTTCCATGTGAGGCCCCACATTGCAGTTTTTGTTGCAGATTTTGCTGCATTTTTTTGAGCCATCGAAAGCTCTTAGATGTTTCCCTTCTGTTATATTCCTTCCTGACACTGACAGCAAAATCTGCAACAAAAAATCTGCATTTCTGCAACGTGTGGCCCCGGCCGTCAGATATCTTGTATACTGTTGTACTCATTTTAATAAAAAGAGTCTAAAAAAAGGAGTCGCAGCGGTGACCTTGAGAATTCACATAAAGCACATAATATACCGTATAGATTATCATTATGATATAAGGACGTCTCAGAGAGGAAAATGTTATAAAATTGCAAATTATGGTATAATAAAAGCTTTATAAGGAATGAATCCTGTATGGAGATGGACCGGGCCGGAGACATTGCCCCTAAGGAGTCAATACTTTAAGCTATGGAAAGGGTTAATCGAGTATTCTTAAGACAGCCGGAGCTTTTGCAGATATCACAATAACAGGATGGAAGGGGGGTTCTTGAAATTCCCACATAAGTGAATGGAGATCGGGGCATGTGCAGCCGTTTCACTAGTCATGGTGGCCACAAGACAGGGGTTAGGGGATCCCCATTCTTCAGATACGTGCTGACCCTAGAGGTGGAACGTGAATCCATCAGATATTTCTGGTATGGACTGGTGGAATATTCGAGTAAGATAGGTGGTGGTCCCCAGGAGTCAGGTTCGGGCCCATGTGACCTGTATAATCTCATTACTGATGCTGTATATTCGGAAATGTGCACAATATCTATTAATGGAGACAAGTCATCTCTCCGTGGCCTAATATGGGGCTAAGGAGCCTTCTCCTAATTGAACTTAAGAATCTCCGTGTGACATTCCAAATATATATGCAAAGTGAGAAGATGAGGAACGGGATGTTCTTGTACAGATCAAAGAACACGGCATTGTGATCCGTGCAGCATATTTCACAGTGTAATAGACAATCATGTCTTCTAACGTTAGCCATGTGACCGCCTGACCAAGTTATCACCCCATTATTCACAAGGAAGTGCAGAAATGTGAGGACGTCCGAGGAGCTTACTGCTCAATGTAACTCACTTTGTGGAAAGAGACAATGTAACAACTCCAAAGAATGAAAGTTCCAAAGGCTTCAATTCCAGGACTGTTTGGGGTTTTGAAAAGTGAAACCCAACTACATTTTACCACCATTTTATGGGTTACATATAGATACAACCCAAGCAAAAAGGTGGGTAACTTTGTAAATACATTACATGACTTCTACTGAATTCTAATTCACAGTAGCATTTACTACATTACTTATCCTGTACTGATCCTGAGTTACATCCTGTATTATACTCCAGAGCTGCACTCACTATTCTGCTGGTGCAGTCACTGTGTACATACATTACATTACTTATCCTGTATTATACTCCAGAGCTGCACTCACTATTCTGCTGGTGCAGTCACTGTGTACATACATTACATTACTTATCCTGTATTATACTCCAGAGCTGCACTCACTATTCTGCTGGTACAGTCACTGTGTACATACATTACATTACTTATCCTGTATTATACTCCAGAGCTGCGCTCACTATTCTGCTGGTGCAGTCACTATGTACATACATTACATTACTTATCCTGTACTGATCCTGAGTTACATCCTGTATTATACTCCAGAGCTGCACTCACTATTCTGCTGGTGCAGTCACTGTGTACATACATTACATTACTTATCCTGTATTATACTCCAGAGCTGCACTCACTATTCTGCTGGTGCAGTCACTGTGTACATACATTACATTACTTATCCTGTATTATACTCCAGAGCTGCGCTTACTATTCTGCTGGTACAGTCACTGTGTACATACATTACATTACTGATCCTGAGTTACATCCTATATTGTACTCCAGAGCTGCGCTCACTATTCTGCTGGTGCAGTCACTGTGTACATACATTACATTACTTATCCTGTACTGATCCTGAGTTACATCCTGTATTATACTCCAGAGCTGCGCTCACTATTCTGCTGGTACAGTCACTGTGCACATACATTACATTACTTATCCTGTATTATACTCCAGAGCTGCGCTCACTATTCTGCTGGTACAGTCACTGTGCACATACATTACATTACTTATCCTGTACTGATCCTGAGTTACATCCTGTATTATACCCCAGAGCTGTGCTCACTTTTCCGCTGGTGCAGTCACTGTGTACATACATTACTTATCCTGTACTGATCGTGAGTTACATCTTGTATTATACTCCAGAGCTGCGCTCACTATTCTGCTGGTACAGTCACTGTGTACATACATTACATTACTTATCCTGTATTATACTCCAGAGCTGCGCTCACTATTCTGCTGGTGCAGTCACTGTGTACATACATTACATTACTTATCCTGTACTGATCCTGAGTTACATCCTGTATTATACTCCAGAGCTGCGCTCACTATTCTGCTGGTACAGTCACTGTGTACATACATTACATTACTTATCCTGTACTGATCCTGAGTTACATCCTGTATTATACTCCAGAGCTGCGCTCACTATTCTGCTGGTGCAGTCACTGTGTACATACATTACATTACTTATCTTGTATTATACTCCAGAGCTGCGCTCACTATTCTGCTGGTGCAGTCACTGTGTACATACATTACATTACTTATCCTGTATTATACTCCAGAGCTGCACTCACTATTCTGCTGGTGCAGTCACTGTGTACATACATTACATTACTTATCCTGTACTGATCCTGAGTTACATCCTGTATTATACTCCAGAGCTGCGCTCACTATTCTAGTGGCCTCAGAGCTAAAATCTCCCAGTACTCCTGCCTAGTTCAATGTCTGTGATGAGTTCACTTTGCTTTATGGGAAGTGTTTACTGTCCACAATGCGATGGGCTGTAATCTGATGTCGTGTTAACAATCTTCCATCTGCGTTATAAGACTGCTATTATGTGTTACTTTAAAGTAAGTGAAATCACAGATAAGTATTAGCACCTTATACATCAAAATGGGGGGGCGTGGGGGGTTGGGGTGCACAGACTTCTTTAAAGGGGTTGTCCCATGAACATCACTATATATAAGTTTGTAGACTATTAGAAGTTAGACTTTTTTGCAAATATAAATAATTAAAAAATTTGCTGATTTTTTAAAGGATTTTTTAAAAACCCTCCTAGCGATGACAGTCTGTAAATAAGAAATCATGCCGGGGTTTCATAGTATAGAAAGTTCCTGTAGTCGTGGTCGTATTCATTGGCAACCAATTAGATGTCACCACTAAGATGTTTAGAGAAAATCTGCAACATTTGTAATTATTTCTATTTGCAACAATGTTTCACTTTTTATTCTCTATCCCTCTACTTATTGGTTATGTTCATGGGAAAATCCCTTTAAGTCAGCGAGAGTGTCCTTAATTCGCTCCGGTGAACGTGCAGGTCCTGAAACGGTTAACCCCGAGTCGTCTGGAGTGTTATCCCTCTGTCAGAACCTAATTAAGATGCAATTATGAAGCGTTGTGGTGCTCGGTGGAGGAATGCTATTATATTGTGACCGGCTCGCTCTCATTTTCCCTGCCTTGCCGCCGGGTCAGCGTGTCGAGGCTCGGTCGCGTGTTCCCTGCTCATCAATACACAGGACAGGAAGCGTGCAACAAAAACTATACTTCCTGTGCTTGGCAGCCGACCGAGACACAATCGTAATCCTAATAATCCATTGGGGCGGGGGGGGGGGGGGGGGGGTGTCCCTGCAAAATGAACTTATGCACAACGTGAAACTGTAGCCTTTCTCCTTCCGCATAGACTCTGAGGTGATGAATCTCCCGGCGCCCCCCCCCCCCCCCTTTCCTTCTGCTGCTGTTGCTGCTGAGACAGAGACTCCGCAATTGAGAGAGCTCCTCGCCGCACAGCTGTTTGAAGTGCCCGCATCTCTGCTCACTGATCTCTCCTGATCTGGCGCCGCCCCCCCCCTCTTTAGACCGTCCTAGGCAATGCCTAATTTTGCCTAATGGAAGAGCCGGCCCTGTGGACAGCCCGGCGCCCCCGTCAGTGGAGGAGGACCCAGCACCCCTCCCAAGTGGAGGTCGTGGGAGCCGGTGAGAGGAGGCGTGTGTGTGCGCTCAGTGCTCCTGCATGGTTTACTATCAATATCACCCAACCGGCTACCTGACTGCTGCCCACCAGGTACTGTCTCCTTCCATCTCCTCTCCTCACTGGCATGGTACACTGGGGTCGGGGGGCAGCATTTCCATCTTACTACGTCTCCCCCCCACCTCCTCAGTTTTGTTACAATGACCTGACACCAACAATGCCCAGGTCTCATTAGAGTGCAGCCAAAGTCAGCGGCAGAGTTCAGGACAGTGGCAGAGAAGAGGGTTCCCGTGACCTTCTCCTGCCATCCTGGGACTTGTGCATGTCTATAGACTGTGTGTGTGCTTATGTGTAACCTTGGGGAGTCGGGCATGAAGTTGCACAGCAGCCAGTTCTCACACTCGCTGCACAGTAGAGGAGAGTGCAATGACATTAGCTGGCTGCATTTAAAGGGGAACTGGAGGCTGGCAACAAAGTAGATGTCGGTGTTACTATGTTACAATTTGTATCGATCAATAAAACATATGGTGAGAAGTTCTGCTGCTCGGGGAAGGCAATGTTCTTTGTTTTCTCTATTGTTGCAATAGTTAATGGGATTATCTGGGGACTGTTTATAAACTTACTCTTACATGGTGACTATTTGGGCCAAAACTCATGGTTTCCAGGCTGGTTTCGACTCTGGGTCACATGATGAGTATCAGTATTGTATTCTTCTTCCTGATAATCTTGCCATTAGATGGCGCTGTTCTTTTGCTTGCTACTTATTAAAGGGGTTATCCGAGGACTGTTTACAAACTTGCTCCTACATGGGGACTGTTTGGGCCAAACCTCATGGTTTCAAGGCTGATTTCGACCCTGGGTCACAAGATAGGCACCTGTATTGTATTCTTTTTTTCTGATAATATGGCCATTAGGTGGCACTGTTCTTTTGCTTGCTACTTATTAAAGGGGTTATCTGGGGACTGTTTACAAACTTGCTCCTACATGGTGACTATTTGGGCCAAAACTCATGGTTTCCAGGCTGGTTTCGACCCTGGGTCACAAGATAGGCACCTGTATTGTATTCTTCTTCCTGATAATCTTGCCATTAGATGGCGCTGTTCTTTTGCTTGCTACTTATTAAAGGGGTTATCCGAGGACTGTTTACAAACTTGCTCCTACATGGGGACTGTTTGGGCCAAACCTCATGGTTTCAAGGCTGGTTTCGACCCTGGTTCACAAGATAGGCACCTGTATTGTATTCTTCTTCCTGATAATATGGCCATTAGGTGGTGCTGTTCTTTTGCTTGTTACTTATTAAAGGGGTTATCTAGGGACTGTTTACAAACTCACTCCTACATGGGGACTATTTGGGCCAAACATCGGGCTTTTCAGGCTGGTTTCAATCCTGGGTGGCATGATGAGTACCAGCATTCTATTGTCTTTCCTGATAATCTAGCCATTAGATGGCGCTGTTCTTTTGCTTGTTACTTATTAAAGGGGTTATCTGGGGACAGTTTAAAAACTTACTCCTACATGAGTACCATTTGTGCCAAAATTCAGGTTTTCAGGCTGGTTTCAACACTGGGTTGCACAATGGGTACCAGCATTCTATTGCCTTTCCTGATAATCTGGCCATTAGTTGGCGCTTTTTTTTTTTGATTGTTACTTATTATAAGGGTCATTTGGGGACTATTTGAAAACTAACTTCTACATGTTTTTCTATGTGAGCCAAACCTCAGGGTTTCTAGGTTAGTTTAGAATCTGGGTCACATGATGGTTACCAGTATTATCTTTCCTGGTAATCTGGCCATTAGGTGGCACTGTTCTCTTGCTTGTTGCTTATTAAAGAGGTTATCCAGGGGCTGTTTAAAAACTTACTTCTACCTGGATTTTTTTGGGGGTTGAACCTCAGTTTTCCAGGCTCTTTTTGATCCTGGGTCTTGTGATGGGAGATAGCATTGTATTGTCTTTCCTGATAATCTGGACATTAGGTGGCGCTGTTCCCTTGATTGTTACTTATTAAATTGGTTTATTCAGGGGCTGTTTAAAAAAAACTACTTATAACAGATTCTATTGGGACCTTTCCAGCCTGGGTCACATGATTGAAACTAGTACCTGACACCAAAGTTGATTTGCCTCCTCCATCCTCCCCCGTGTTCACCAGTGCTCGCTTTACTATAACAATGATCTAGTATGCCAACCCCAATAATACGAGTAATACCTGTGAACACAGGAGGTGAAGAGGTTCAGGTGTCAGGTGCTGGTTCCGAGTCATAATCCACCCAGTAACCCAAGATTGGACCCAAATAGGACCGAGTAGAAGTAAGTTTATAAACAGTTCCTGGATGAACCCTTTAAGAACTAGCAAGGAAGAGAACAGTGTCACCTAGTGGCCGGATTCTCAGGAAAAACAATACAATACTCAAAAAATAGCGTTAACGTGATGATGAGCGTGATAGTTTACGATATATCTCAGAATCTCTGGATATAAAGTTTTATTTTTAACGCTTTGATGGTAAAGTAATATTTGGTGTAAAGTAACTGCAATCCTAATCCTGCCCTAAGGAGTACGGTATGACATGGAGGATTTTACTATACTGTAGGTTGGAAAGGATATACAAACAGATACGGACCTTGTAACTGTATAGTAAAACTTGTCTGCGTACTTATTAGGATTAGGGTTATTTTTTCCTTGTGTGTCTTTAGTATATAACAACATAATATAACTTACCAGGATATAAAATCTAGTACATAGTGGTCATATAACTTACCAGGATATAAAATCTAGTACATAGTGATCATATAACTTTCCTGGATATAATATTTGGTACATAGTGATCATATACTGTAACTTACTTAGATATAAAATGTAGTACATAGTGATCATATAACTTACCTGGATATAAAATATAGTACGTAGTGATCATATAACTTACCTGGATATAAAATATAGTATGTAGTGATCATATAACTTACCTGGATATGAAATATAGTACATAGTGGTCATATAACTTACCTGGATATAACATATAGTTCATAGTGATCATATACTGTAACTTACTTAGATATAAAATGTAGTACATAGTGATCATATAACTTACCTGGATATAAAATATAGTACGTAGTGATCATATAACTTACCTGGATATAAAATATAGTATGTAGTGATCATATAACTTACCTGGATATGAAATATAGTACGTAGTGATCATATAACTTACCTGGATATAAAATATAGTACGTAGTGATCATATAACTTACCTGGATATAAAATATAGTATGTAGTGATCATATAACTTACCTGGATATGAAATATAGTACGTAGTGATCATATAACTTACCTGGATATAAAATATAGTACGTAGTGATCATATAACTTACCTGGATATGAAATATAGTACATAGTGGTCATATAACTTACCTGGATATAACATATAGTTCATAGTGATCATATAACTTACCTGGATATGAAATATAGTACATAGTGGTCATATAACTTACCTGGATATAACATTTAGTACATAGTGATCATATAACTTACTTGGATATAACATATAGTACATAGTGATCTATAACTTAAACTTTGTTGTTATTTCTGCTTTGAACACTTTGTCACTTTTAGGTTGAGTTTATAGGCATCAGAATTCTGTTTCTCTGATACAAAGCACCAAATCCCCAACATGGATGTTAAAGGGCATTTACAAAAGTTGTCTTCTAGCTGGGGATGGTATGAAGTAAATAAATAACCCATATTCACCATTTTATTCCGATCCTACACTGATGATATCACATACATCATTCGCTGGACACTTGAATGTTCATCATAGGACCAATGATTGGTCACATGAATGATGTGACATGACATCATCACTGAAGGACCAGTGAGGACCACTTAAGGAGTTGTCAAGGATTACAAAAATACGGCTGCTCTTTTTTTTTTAAAGAAACAGCACCACACCTGTCCGTGGGTTGTGTCTAGTATTGCAGCTCAGCCTCATTGAGGGCTGAAATGTGAAGCTACACACAACTTATGGACAGGTGTGAGGTGTCTGGAGAAGAAAGAAGCCCTTTAAACAGGTGTATATAGGACCAGTGGCCAGAAAGATCTTCTAAGACCATTCCCCACCTCCACCTCTCCGCAACATTCAATGGGCATTGTTCTACAGATTCTGTCACAGTTGGAATTTTTTCTCTAGCCCAACCAGTCCCAACCAATCATTGCTGCCAGTTTCAGTACAATTAGCATCTCTATTGTCAAGTGGGCGGTCCCTGTCTTTCTCCTCCAGCTCAGGAGCCATCATTTGCCTATAGGAAAACCTAACTATGCTGAAACTAACAGCAATGATTGCTCAGGAATGGTGAGGGCTAGAGAAAAAAATCCAACTGTGGCAGAATCGGTGAAACAGCGTTTATTGAAGGATGGAAAGAGTATGTTACATCCAGAAACTTTTTTTTTTTTTACTAAATTGACCCAAAATTTATTTTCTTGATAGAGATCGGATTCCATATCATTCAGACTTAAAGAGGGTTGTTCAGGAATTGGACATACTCATCTGTCTCCAGCCTCTGGTGTCCATTCTGTCTTTGTGCCAAATCCTCGTCACCACAAATCCAGCGCCCCATGAGACCAGAGAGACCAGTGGTGTTAGCGGGTTGCCGGATAGGGAAGGGTAAGTTCACACGGGGATTTTTGGATTGGAACGTGAGGCGGAGACCCCATGTGAACCTACCCTTATGTCTGAATGATTTGGAACTCTGTGCCAGCATGGAGGAATCCGATCCCTATCCAAAAAATACATTTTAGATCAATTTAGTTTAAAATAATGTTCTTAAAGGGCATGATAGTTATTACTTTAACCATTGGAGTGCTGTACATTTGTCACAATATAGAGATGTTTACACGTGTTTTTAGGAAAATGCCCCAAGCAAGTCCACACCTCCCTCCAGACCTGAGTTCACAAGTTCAGCGCCGTCTCCTTGCTTGCCCCCTGCTCGTACTAATAAGTGGGTGAGGCTCCTGATGTATCCGAGGCCCCTCATCTTTTGTCTGCGGCTGGAGGGATTTCTTCCTTACAGAATTAATTCTGCTATAACCTGAATTCAGATAAGATTGCAGCGAGCGGCTCCGCCGGGATCACGACTTGTTTCCATTTAGCTCTTTTGCTGCTCGCATTTATTTATTTTGGAAATCAAGTTATGTTGTAGAGTCACATGGGACGGCGAGTTATCATACAGGATCCGAGAGAGGAGCTTCTAAGAGTGTAATAGGGAGGGCATAATACTACATATACAGCTTTATATACATAAGGACACATGGGACAGAGAGAAGAATATAGCATAGATACATAGTGGATGGAGAGATAGTCTTAGAGATAGGAGAGGGATAGATAGATAGATAGATAGATAGATAGATAGATAGATAGATAGACAGACAGACAGACAGACAGACAGACAGACAGATAGATAGATAGATAGATAGATAGATAGATAGATAGATAGATAGATAGATAGGAGATAGATAGATAGGAGATAGATAGATAGAGATAGATAGATAGATAGATAGATAGATAGATAGGATATAGATAGATAGATAGATAGATAGATAGATAGATAGATAGATAGGATATAGATAGATAGATAGATAGATAGGAGATAGATAGATAGATAGATAGATAGATAGGAGATAGATAGATAGATAGGAGAGAGATAGATAGATAGATAGATAGATAGATAGATAGGAGATAGATAGATAGATAGATAGATAGATAGATAGATAGATAGGAGATAGATAGATAGATAGATAGATGATAGGAGAGATAGATAGATAGATAGATGATAGATCGATAGATTAATAGGAGATAGATAGATAGATAGAATATAGATAGATAGGATATAGATAGATAGATAGATGATAGATAGATAGATAGATGATAGATAGATAGATAGATAGATAGATAGATAGATAGATAGGATATAGATAGATAGATAGGAGATAGATAGATAGATAGATAGATAGATAGATAGATAGGAGATAGATAGATAGATAGATAGATAGATAGATAGATAGATAGATAGATAGGAGAGATAGATAGATAGATAGATAGATAGATAGATAGATAGATAGGAGATAGATAGATAGGAGATAGATAGATAGATAGATAGATAGATAGATAGATGATAGGAGAGATAGATAGGAGATAGATAGATAGATAGATAGATAGATAGATAGATAGGAGATAGATAGATAAATAGATAGATAGATAGATAGATAGGAGATAGATAGATAGATAGATAGATAGGATATAGATAGATAGATAGATAGATAGATAGATAGATAGATGAGATAGATAGATAGATAGATAGATAGATAGATAGATAGATAGATAGAATATAGATAGATAGGATATAGATAGATAGGATATAGATAGATAGATAGATAGATAGATAGATAGATAGATAGGAGATAGATAGATAGATAGATAGATAGGAGATAGATAGATAGATAGATAGATAGATGATAGGAGAGATAGATAGGAGATAGATAGATAGATAGATGATAGATAGATAGATAGATAGATAGATAGATAGGATATAGATAGATAGATAGATAGGAGATAGACAGATAGATAGATAGATAGATAGATAGATAGATAGATAGGAGATAGATAGATAGATAGATAGGAGAGATAGATAGATAGATAGATAGATAGATAGATAGATAGATAGGAGATAGATAGATAGATAGGAGATAGATAGATAGATAGATGATAGGAGAGATAGATAGGAGATAGATAGATAGATAGATAGATAGGAGATAGATAGATAGATAGGAGATAGATAGATAGATAGATAGATAGATAGGATATAGATAGATAGATAGATAGATAGATAGATAGGATATAGATAGATAGATGGGAGATAGATAGATAGATAGATAGGAGATAGATAGATAGATAGATAGATAGATAGATAGATAGGAGATAGATAGATAGATAGATAGATAGGAGATAGATAGATAGATAGATAGATAGATAGATAGGATATAGATAGATAGATAGATAGATAGATAGATAGATAGATAGATAGGATATAGATAGATAGATAGGAGATAGATAGATAGATAGATAGGAGATAGATAGATAGATAGATAGATAGATAGATAGATAGATAGATAGATAGATAGATGAGATAGATAGATAGATAGATGATAGATAGATCGATAGATAAATAGGAGATAGATAGATAGATAGATAGATAGCAGATGGATTCTATGTTCAAATCTGCGTTGGATTCTCCGTCGCAGATTCTGCCTAAAATTGGCAGAGAGAGAAGTATTGCACAGTTTCATTATAAAGCTCCATATAGTCTATGGAGTCCGCAGGTAACCGCTTTTTTAGTGGATGGACTCTCCGTCGTTTGGGTCCCCATATGAACCTGAGAAACGGAGAGATCAATGCTAGTGTGAACCTGGCGATATGAGATGGGTGAAAGGATAGATATATACAGTAGATAGGATTAGATATTGAATAGATAGATAGATAGATAAATAGATAGGAGATAGATAGATAGATAGATAGATAGATAGATAGATAGATAGATAGATAGATACAATAGATATACAGAAAGATAGATAGATAGATAGATATAAATAGATAGGAGATAGATAGATAGATAGATAGATAGATAGATAGATAGATAGATGTTTTTGTATACTTGCATTTTCTCAGTTTCTCATATTATCCTTAACCATTGATATGCTGGAGCAGTCCTGTGTGCGCACAGCCTAGGTGACACTATGTCTGGTGTGACTATGCGGTGGAGTAGCAGAGCTGGCAGTGTTTGCAGGTTGTGTATTAATAATGTTCTCATTAGATTATACCCTGCACATATACAGTATGTCTTCAGGATTAACATGCCCCCTGCTGATGTTAAGTATGCATAGTTTAGCTGTGAATTATCAGATAATTAAAAGGAATTAATTAATCAGATGCAGTCGTGCGCCGGCTCTGCCATGTGCGGCTGCGGCCTGTTCTCTACCTGCATCTCATAACCTCATCTTGGTATTCTTCTCTGGCAAAACAGAGTCGCTAAGTACAGCAAGACAATCGCCAATACTCAGCCAATACTCAGGTTGTCCTTAGTTCTATATCTCAGTGACTACAACTCCCAGCAAGACCTGACAGCTGCAGGATGGAAATTCTACTCTGGCAACAGCTAGAGAGAAACAAGTTGGAGAACTGTCAAAAGTTTTATGAAATGACATCTACACTATAAGATATCTCTGTCTGCCGTACAGTTTTTACTTTTAGAATATTGATTTACCAGCGGCCATTTATTTCTCTAGTGAATAGAGTAGAAAGCAATATAATTAATATGGATGTAAATACAACAATGTATATCAGTCTACACAATAGAAAGATCAACAAGACATGGCATATTACATCATGATGTAAGATAATAGTCCAGAGCTGCGCTCACTATTCTGCTGGTGCAGTCACTGTGTACATACATTACATTACTTATCCTGTATTATACTCCAGAGCTGCACTCACTATTCTGCTGGTGCAGTCACTGTGTACATACATTACATTACTTATCCTGTATTATACTCCAGAGCTGCGCTCACTATTCTGCTGGTGCAGTCACTGTGTACATACATTACATTACTTATCCTGTATTATACTCCAGAGCTGTGCTCACTATTCTGCTGGTGCAGTCACTGTGTACATACATTACATTACTTATCCTGTATTATACTCCAGAGCTGCGCTCACTATTCTGCTGGTGCAGTCACTGTGTACATACATTACTTATCCTGTATTATACTCCAGAGCTGCGCTCACTATTCTGCTGGTGCAGTCACTGTGTACATACATTACATTACTTATCCTGTATTATACTCCAGAGCTGCGCTCACTATTCTGCTGGTGCAGTCACTGTGTACATACATTACTTATCCTGTATTATACTCCAGAGCTGCGCTCACTATTCTGCTGGTACAGTCACTGTGTACATACATTACATTACTTATCCTGTATTATACTCCAGAGCTGCACTCACTATTCTGCTGGTGCAGTCACTGTGTACATACATTACATTACTTATCCTGTATTATACTCCAGAGCTGCGCTCACTATTCTGCTGGTGCAGTCACTGTGTACATACATTACATTACTTATCCTGTATTATACTCCAGAGCTGTGCTCACTATTCTGCTGGTGCAGTCACTGTGTACATACATTACATTACTTATCCTGTATTATACTCCATAGCTGCGCTCACTATTCTGCTGGTGCAGTCACTGTGTACATACATTACTTATCCTGTATTATACTCCAGAGCTGCGCTCACTATTCTGCTGGTGCAGTCACTGTGTACATACATTACATTACTTATCCTGTATTATACTCCAGAGCTGCGCTCACTATTCTGCTGGTGCAGTCACTGTGTACATACATTACTTATCCTGTATTATACTCCAGAGCTGCGCTCACTATTCTGCTGGTACAGTCACTGTGTACATACATTACATTACTTATCCTGTATTATACTCCAGAGCTGCACTCACTATTCTGCTGGTGCAGTCACTGTGTACATACATTACTTATCCTGTATTATACTCCAGAGCTGCGCTCACTATTCTGCTGGTGCAGTCACTGTGTACATACATTACATTACTTATCCTGTATTATACTCCAGAGCTGCACTCACTATTCTGCTGGTGCAGTCACTGTGTACATACATTACTTATCCTGTATTATACTCCAGAGCTGCGCTCACTATTCTGCTGGTGCAGTCACTGTGTACATACATTACATTACTTATCCTGTATTATACTCCAGAGCTGCACTCACTATTCTGCTGGTGCAGTCACTGTGTACATACATTACTTATCCTGTATTATACTCCAGAGCTGCGCTCACTATTCTGCTGGTGCAGTCACTGTGTACATACATTACATTACTTATCCTGTATTATACTCCAGAGCTGCACTCACTATTCTGCTGGTGCAGTCACTGTGTACATACATTACATTACTTATCCTGTATTATACTCCAGAGCTGCGCTCACTATTCTGCTGGTGCAGTCACTGTGTACATACATTACATTACTTATCCTGTATTATACTCCAGAGCTGTGCTCACTATTCTGCTGGTGCAGTCACTGTGTACATACATTACATTACTTATCCTGTATTATACTCCAGAGCTGCGCTCACTATTCTGCTGGTGCAGTCACTGTGTACATACATTACTTATCCTGTATTATACTCCAGAGCTGCGCTCACTATTCTGCTGGTACAGTCACTGTGTACATACATTACATTACTTATCCTGTATTATACTCCAGAGCTGCACTCACTATTCTGCTGGTGCAGTCACTGTGTACATACATTACTTATCCTGTATTATACTCCAGAGCTGCGCTCACTATTCTGCTGGTGCAGTCACTGTGTACATACATTACATTACTTATCCTGTATTATACTCCAGAGCTGTGCTCACTATTCTGCTGGTGCAGTCACTGTGTACATACATTACATTACTTATCCTGTATTATACTCCAGAGCTGCGCTCACTATTCTGCTGGTGCAGTCACTGTGTACATACATTACTTATCCTGTATTATACTCCAGAGCTGCGCTCACTATTCTGCTGGTACAGTCTCTGTGTGCATACATTACATTACTTATCCTGTATTATACCCCAGAGCTGCACTCACTATTCTGCTGGTGCAGTCACTGTGTACATACATTACATTACTTATCCTGTATTATACTCCAGAGCTGCACTCACTATTCTGCTGGTGCAGTCACTGTGTACATACATTACATTACTTATCCTGTATTATACTCCAGAGCTGCGCTCACTATTCTGCTGGTGCAGTCACTGTGTACATACATTACATTACTTATCCTGTATTATACTCCAGAGCTGCGCTCACTATTCTGCTGGTGCAGTCACTGTGTACATACATTACATTACTTTTCCTGTATTATACTCCAGAGCTGCGCTCACTATTCTGCTGGTACAGTCACTGTACATACATTACATTACTTTTCCTGTATTATACTCCAGAGCTGCGTTCACTATTCTGCTGGTGCAGTCACTGTGCACATGCATTACATTACTTATCCTGTATTATACTCCAGAGCTGCGCTCACTATTCTGCTGGTGCAGTCACTGTGCACATGCATTACATTACTTATCCTGTATTATACTCCAGAGCTGCGCTCACTATTCTGCTGGTGCAGTCACTGTGTACATACATTACATTACTTATCCTGTATTATACTCCAGAGCTGCGCTCACTATACTGCTGGTGCAGTCACTGTGTACATACATTACATTACTTATCCTGTATTATACTCCAGAGCTGTGCTCACTATTCTGCTGGTGCAGTCACTGTGTACATACATTACATTACTTTTCCTGTATTATACTCCAGAGCTGCGCTCACTATTCTGCTGGTACAGTCACTGTGTACATACATTACATTACTTATCCTGTATTATATTCCAGAGCAGCGCTCACTATTCTGCTGGTACAGTCACTGTGTACATACATTACATTACTTATCCTGTACTAATCCTGAGTTATAGCCTGTATTATACTCCAGAGCTGCGCTCACTATTCTGATATCTGTTCTTGTAGTGTACAGTGTTTAATGTCAAGGGGAAACTTCTTGAAATGTAAAGCAGACATAGTTCTGCATAGTGTCGTACAGTTTCAGTTCTGGAGCATGTATCATGAGTATCAGAGACAACTTCCTTTAGAACCTGACCCCGAGGCCACCAGTGGACCACTCTCTAGTCTTGCTCCCCACAATCCTTCCAAACAGATGTTTTTGTTGTAGGAAACTGTAGTATTACATGGTGACCCCTCTTTGATAAAAAAAAACTTGGTCCCCCATTATGGGTTTTTGGCTGTTGCTTGTTTCCCCCTCTCCATTATCCTTTATACGTTACGTCTTTCATTTCTAGTTCTGGAGTTCTTTCCAGGGTCTTTCTACCTTGTAGCAAAGGTGACAGTAGAGCGAGGTCCCCTCCCCAGAGCTTCATATCAGTTTTATGGGCTCCTTCAATGGTATGTACATTACTGTGCAAAAACTTTTAGAGAGGTGCTGAAAAAATCCCAGAAAGTAAGAAGGCTTTCAGAAATAGAAGGGTTAATAGTTCATGTTCATGTATTAACTGAATGAAGTGAATAAAGGAGAAATGTAAATCCCATCAATATTCTGTGTGACCTTTGACCTTTGGAGGAGGGGTCCTGGAATTCATGTTATGGCTCCCACAAATATAGCCCTGATCTTATCATCATCCAGTCTGTCTGGGATGACATAAAGAGACAGACGGATTGGAGCAAGGCTACATCCACAGGAGATCTGTGCTTAGCTCTCCAAGATGGCGGCGGGAACAAGATCCCTGCCCAGTTCTGCCAAAAACTATCTGCAAGTATCGAGAAGAACTGATGGAAGGCCAAAATAATCTATTAAACCTTTATGAAAGTATTCTTACTTTGCAGACTTGTATGCACATTGCGGTATGTTCTGAACTATTGTCCTAAGTAGGATGAGCACACATGAGCTTGTAATGAACCAGGTTCATTACGAATTTTCCAAAAATTAAAATTTTCCAAAATCTGCAATTTGTAGAGTTCTCCACCCACAAACCGCTATTATATTTTGGGGTCTCTTCAGATCCAGTAGTGTAATAAGCGAAGGGCCAGGAGAGGTGAATAACATAAACAGTCCTAGTAACCTTTCCTGGTCTTCGTAGCATTGTCCAACGCTGGTCCACATCTTCTTCAGGCCTCTTTCAGCCTCCTTATTGATGTCACCATTCCCTGAGCGCCTGGGGCCTGTGATTGGGCCTCAGTGATCACGTGACTCTTAGATACAATAATAGCAGCTCCAGTTCAGACTGAAGAAGATCAACCTGAAATGGAACTATTAGGAGAACCTAGGAATATTCGCAAGACGAATCTCGCAAGGTTCACCCGATACAAGTCCAAAGATAGTCCAAAAAATAACGTATGTACTTACAAGATATTGTAAGATATTGTATCAGCGTCTCTTTTTAACCCTTTCAAACCTGGACAGGTGATACGAAAAGGTTCAGGCTTTTAATCGCGTTAAGAATCCCTATTTTCTAAATGGAATCATCAGAATAAGTCGTCGGCTCGGGGTGTAAGAAAGTAAAAGAAGTGTATGCTGGATTTAATACTATTGGAAGTAAATCCAATGCCGGCTGTCGGCTTCTATCAATCTCACTTAGAGCGAGGTCTGCATTGGATGAAGTTGGAGATGAGTTAGCGGGGAGGTCTCTGGGAGTAGACCCAGGCATGTACACAATCTATTCCGGTCCATCGTCCCTTCTAATTCCAGCCTGCAGAACCTTTAGTAAATCAAAATTAAATACATAGAGATTGTATTGACATGCGAATGAATTAGCGAGAGTGCCTGGAGCACGGCGTGTGCCTCTTCACTCTATGGTAATTTGTTTTTTTCTCTTTCTGTAACACCCGGGATTGAACATATGGTTATGCACTTTGTGGAATTGTTGCAGGAGAGCAACAATTAACCAAAATGCAGAGATTGTTAAAGGGTTCACAATGTTCTACGCTAGCGATGCAGCCACTTTGCAGTCTGAACCAACATCTCTGAAGACATTGTTTTCTAGTTCACTAGGATAGCTACATGGGTTCAAAGATTTGTCCATTGGATGCACGCCCTAATGTCCTCCAGCTGCACCCCATAAAGAGGGACGTTCCATTGTCAAGGCTTCATCTTAAAATGTTCTCACAATTCATAGAAAAATTTGCACTTAACACATAGATTTTGTCTTAAAATTTTCCTGCTCATGCCCATTTAATCCATAGATTTTGCTGTGGCCTTGCCAGCACATGTCGATGCAACCTTAGGCTAAGGCCACACAAATCCTTCTCGGCTATAGATTTCTCCTTGGCAAAGACTGAATTTCACAGGTACAACTTGCAGCAATAATCGGCATGTAATGAATAGAAAGATGACCTTTCACCCCTTCACCTCTTTTCCTCTTTTCAATAGACACTTTGGAATCTTTTCTCTAGCCCTCACCATTCCCGAGCAATCAATGCTGCTAGATTCTGCTAATTTATCTCTTGGCTGCAAGGGGGCAGTCCTGGGCAGATAGTCAGGGACTGCCCATCGGACACTAGAGAGACTAAATAGCATATTGGTTCAAGAAACTATCAGAACTGATTGTTCAAGAATGGTGGGGGCTAGAGAAAAAATTCGAACTGCACCAGAATCAATGGAGAGTTGCCTATCAAATAACGCAATAAATTGAAGAGTTTAGATTTGAGGACCTGAAAAATTGAAACCCGATCTGCTTAAAAAGTGGTTATCTGCGGAAACAGGCAAACCCCATAAACTTTAAAGGGGTCTCTCAACATTTTTTTGGGTTTCCTTCCAAAAAATGTGGAGAGAAAAGTCAAGCAGAATGGGGAATGGAGTCACCCAACGTGACCGTAGCCCTAAGATACCTTATTGTATCTCATACAGACCATAACCTCCCTTCCTATACTGAGGCCTGAAGTACGAGCGACATAATGTCAACCCTACAGATAAATCCCTGACTCACCAGTTTCCCGTTCCAGTTGCATTACCATGAAGTGGATTCTTCTGAAGTGAAGACTATTTATAGTTGCAAAAGTAAAACAGAGTTTTCATAGTTTGTGAGTCACCGGGGCTAGAGATGTCACTCTTATTATTTATAGACATCTCGGAGCATTTGTCTCCCGTTGGAGTTTTATTAAAGACGACATATTACATTCCCGTCTATAGGGTGGTGGTAGGGGGTGCAGGTGTATCCACTGAAGAATCACCTAAACTTCTAATTGAGGGCCAAAAGATGCCCAGCGTTGTAAGCTCATGCAAAGCCCTCTCAGTTATCCTTGTTGGTGGACAAAGTCAAAAGTTGGTCCCTTCCAAATGCCCAATAAATGGGGACCACCCACGAAGTCACGATAATGCTGTTCAGTAAGTAGGCCTCCAGAAATAGAAGGGTTAATAGTCTTGTTTGTCAACTACAAAAATGAATTGAATGAAGAAAAGAGAAATGTAAATCCCATCAATATTCGGTGTGACCTTTGCCCTTTGCCTTCCATCACTTCTTCTTGGCACTTACAGTTTTTGGAAGAACTGGGCAGGGAGGTTGTTCCCGACGCCATCTTGGAGAACTATGCACAGATCTTCTCTGGATGTAGGCTTGTCCAATCCATCTGTCTCTTCAAGTCATCCCAGACAGACTGGATGATGTTGATATCAGGGCTATATCTGCGGGGGCCAGATCATCACTTCCAGGACTCCTCCTCCCAAGGGCAAAGGTCACACCAAATATTGATGGAATTTACATTTTTCTTTTCTTTGTTCACTTCACTTTGGCAATTGACAAAATTCAACTTTTAACCCTTCTATTTCTGAAAGCATTCTTACTTTATGGAAGTTTTTGCATACCTGGGGGGGAAGTAGTATTCCACTTATTTCTTCTTTGTGTGAACTATACTATTTGTGAGCAGACCATTACAGACATTTCACCACCCAATCCATTTATTATCATTCCATCGATCACTATATTAGGTGGAAGACTTTGATATTGGAATAGGACATTGGAATATGGAGCAGTAGACGACCATTGGGACCACAGCTGGTGATCATGGGGGACTCAGTCATGTGGACATTAGTGTTCAAATACACAGAATAGTAAAATATTTGTGTGGGGGCAAAATAAAACCCCTTTAATCCTCTCAGTTTATTAGGCAGGTCTTGACCCCCGGGGTAGTTATCATTTGGTGGTACATACACTGTAGAGGATAAAAGATAAAACATCTAAAAATGCCATCAGAAATATTCATATTTATACCAATATTCCAAAAAGTTGACCACACAAACATGGCATTTCCATTGGAGGCATCAGAAATATTCAGATCCTTAGGACAATATTTCCTACGATGGACGACGCTCATGTTTGAAGAAGTCGGCTACATCAACATTGTCCCATCTATTGGTCATTGTTGTCCAGTTGCCAATTGTCTTGCTACAGTTTCATACCCCTATCAATTACTTTGCTATGTTGCTCAATGTTATCGACCTTGATCATCTACTGCTTAACCTGGACTGTCTTCTTGGTATTAAAAGGGATGTCCAGGATCCGTCGGATAGGCCACAAATATCTGCCAGGGGGGGTTGAAAGCTAATAAGCTGTTTTGGGGTAGGTCTGGTTTCTGCACTACACAGTGCACAGAACCAGAGGTATATACAGTAGCTCTGTGCCCTGAATAGTGGGCGCCATTACTGCACCTCTGCCCCCAATAGAATCTGAGCTGATGTAATGGCGCCTGTCCACTATGTATGGTTTGAGCTATCTGCTTCCGGCTCCGTGAACTGTCTAGTACAGGAACTGAACACACTCCCTATTAACTGGTGAGTGTGTCAATTGGCTGCCGCCCATTTATCCAATATTTATGGTGTATCCTAAGGATAGGCCATAAAAAAAGCTTGGACAACCCATTTAATACCAAGAAGACAATTCAATTTGAGCAGAAGTACCAGGAATGGTCAAGGTCGATAACATTGAGCTCAATAGCCAAGTACTCAATATGGGCACAAAAGTGTAGGAAGGCAATAGACCTCTGGACGGTGGTGGCCAATGGAAGTGGAAATTTTTGTGCGGTCAACTTTTTGGAACATGAGAGTTATCCATCATGGGAAACATTGTCCGGTCCATCTGTATTTCTTTAATCAATATTTCTGATACCAAAACTCAACTTTTTTAGAATTTCTTTTTTCTCATATTGTTTTTATTTTCCCATTGTACTTGTTATAAGGCTAAATGTGTCACAATCGTTTGTGTTATTATTTCCGTCATCTCGCCGTGTCTGATGTATCTCGCGTTAACCACTGGGAGAAAAGTGAAATAATGGAGAGTAATTTATCCCATTTTCTAGAGATTTGGAGATGAACTGTGTTATTTTATAATTCTGGCATCCCCACTTTCTTAATGTACATTTTATGTGCCAATATAATGAAAATAAAATGAACTAATTCTATCTGTCTGAGCTGGTCTGCTAGAAGGAAGGCGATATCTTGGCGTCCTGATAGCACAGATCTGTTTTGGCTTCTGGTCATGAAACGTTCAGCTTTTTCCTGGCTAAGAAATGATAATATAAAAAATGTATAGGAGAGAAAAATCTCATATATTAAATATATTAAACATCAAATGTCAGAAAAAAACTATTGAAATATTTCCAAACGTTACATCTGGTCACACTTTACCAGGACTCTGGAAGCGGAGTGGTGGAGTAAGGGTCGGGGTTAGTTTTGGGTGGCGTTGGAAAGAGTTACCAATTCCGTCATCAAAATAAAATGGATAATTAATAGAGATGAGCGAACATTAAAATGTTCGAGGTTCGATATTCGTTTCGAGTAGCCCCTCAATATTTGACTACTCGAATCGAATATCGAACCCTATTATAGTCTATGGGGGGAAGCAACGTTCGATCAAATTATACTTACCAAGTCCACGGGTGAGGGTCGGGCTGGATCCTCCGAGCAGTCTTCTCCTTGCAGCGTCCCCGCGGCGTCTTCCGGCTCCTCATTCACTCTGCCAGGCATCGGGCCTGGGAAGAGCCGATTGTGCATGTCTGCACTACAAGCGGATATGCGCAGTCGGCTCTGCCCAGGCCCGATGCCTGGCAGAGTGAATAAAGAGCCGGAAGACGCCGCGGGGAAGCTGCACGGAGAGGACTTCTAAAGGTAGGAGAAGAACCAGCGTTGATTGGCCGATTGTATAGCATTCGGCCAATCAACGCTGGTTCTGCATCAAACTTTTACATTCGAACAGCGAGTGGTACTCGATCGAGTACGAGTATTTCGAATACCGTAGTATTCCATCGAATGCCTACTCGATCGAGTACTACTCGCTTATCTCTAATAATTAATTGTGCTTAAATAATAGAATTTTTAATATTCAATGATTAGATACATAATTTGTTACATATTTACGTTCACAAGAATTCGATCCTTGGCTTTTCCATGAATTCGAGGAGCTTTTCCCGCTTCTCTCTGACCATGGCTGTCAGCCATTTATACAGTACTCAGAGTTGGAGGTGGAGTTGGCCTATAGAAAAAATAGAGGAATCAGCCTTTGAGTCAATCCTTTGGCCTACTGACTCCACAGCTCTGTTTGTTATAGTAGACTATCCTCCTCCAAAACCCATGATGGAGCGGCAAGCCATAAACCTGAGGGAAAGAACCACGCTCACTGGTCCAGACTCAGGACACAACCGGGTGTAAATGACTCAACCTTTTTATTAGTAAAATATTACAACGCGTTTTGGGCTGTACTGATCTCTTTCTCAAGTGCAAATAGCTCTGCCGGTCGGGCCAGATGCATCCAAAACTCATAATGGAGGTTCAGACTTTTGTGATATGACTCTTTTAACATCTAGCCCATTGTTTTCTTAGATAGCTTTTGTTCTGTTCTTGATATCATCACTGTTGGACATGAGAACAGAGACCGGTGGGGACCATTGGAGCAGTGGTGTTGGAGTGATGAGTAGAAGGTTTTATTTTTATCAATCATTTTATCACACATTTGAAGATCCAAGTCATGACCTATTGGAACCTGGTCATGTTAGTCTTCATTCATAACTAGTCAATGGACCTTATTTCATTATATTGTATCTCAGGGTCAAATGGCCCACTATGTCGGGCTCTTGTAGAAGACTACTCAACTTGCAGTTGACTTTGGAGACAACCTCTTACCAGCAGGATCTTTTCCTTTTGGGTTGGACCTAAAATAACCTGTTAGCACTTCCTGATGACATGGCCTCTGCGTACAAGAACATCATGGATTACTTGTACTTAAAAATAGATGTGTTCAGATCTGTCCAAACCTCCATATAGCTTGCACACGGTCAAGGACTCCAATTTCTCGTGAAACCAATTCAATACAATATCAGGACATGTTAGCTTCAATTTACAATGCAGTCACTTGGTGGACACCAATAGATGCATATAGGATGTTGTTTTGTGACAGATTATTGCAAAAACATATTGGGAAATTTTTTTCTAACTTATCTATTCAAGTCTTGTGTTATAAATGTGGCACATCTTTGGCACAAGGTCCAACTAGATGGAGCATGATGGATCAAGCTAATTCTGGGGGGATGATGGGGATGCCTCGGCCCAACAAATTTACTATAACTCATGGCATGAGTTATGCCTGAAACCTACGCTAGTTCCTGAAGCAGGAGCCTATTACTATTATGGGGACTTGATTTAGACTGTCATACAGAATCCCAGTCCTCTTATATCCCACCCATTGTTGAAAAGCTGCTCATCTCGTGACACACCTTTAGATATGTCCAGCCAAGTACATTCCTGTATGTCCTGTACATGTTGGAGATTGGAGGGTTGACCCCAGAATTATCTCTTTTGGCACTGTTTGCACACATTGGCAGGTTTATGAAGACTCCCTTTTCACATTCCCTCGCTGGTGCAAGACTCAATAGAATGATCCAACCTCTTCATAATTGTGGTGCACCACTGGAGATCCAGAACTGAAGATCCAGAACTGAAATTGACACCAGTCAAAGACTCAGGCTTAACTCATGGAACTTTTCTGAGTTATAGTAAATTTATTGGGCTGTGGCGCTCCCATCCTAGCCCCACCTTGTTTCCTTCTAAACTCCACCTACTTTATTAAAAAGTATCGAAAGAGGAAAGGGACACATTTTTGCCGCAAACTACTGATCGAAAGTTGTGCCACATCTACACCCATCTACACCATCATTTTTCTGCCGTAAGAGACTACTAAATCCCTCCCCTCGATTATTTTTAAAGAAATCTAAGGCTAAGTTCACACGGGGAGCGGTCCGGCGGATTTTGGCACTGAGAATGATGCAGGGAGCCACGTCACTCTTGGGTCAAAACCCGCCTGCCAAGACTGTTGCGGATTCCGAAAGTCGCGGCTTTCCCCTCCGGAGTTGGCTCAAATGAACGGGCCGACTCCGGAGGTTGTTGCTGCAAGGTGGACGCCGCGGCTCGTTGAGCTACCTGAAGACAGGGCAGCCTGCATTTTGCTGCTCACGGAAAAAAAGTAGCCTGGCAGTCTCCATAGACCACCATTGTGAGGGGGCGGATTATGACGTGGATTAGTGTTAACAAGCCCTAAGTCTTGGTTACAGTAGTGCTTGGTCTCCATTTGGGGCTTCCATGCACCATCAGCAGGGGGTTCCCGCAAGCAGGACTTTTCTCTCCCTATTTTTCGGGCAGAAACCTGACGGACCCCATGATACCCTGTTTCCCCGAAAATAAGACAGTGTGTTATAATGAATTCTCTTCCTAAATATATGACCTGTCTTATTTTCGGGGGATGTCTAATGTGGGGCGGGGGACAGTCGGCAGTCATGCCGACGCTTCCTTAGCGGTGCGCCGGCATGACTGCTGATTGTAGGTGGTCCAGGAGGTGAAGGGGGGGAGATGTCTTATTTTCGGGGAAACAGGGTATTCTAGGGGTTCATGGGTTTTTAAGTGGATTGGGTTTCCATTTTTAGGATTCCCAAGTGGACCCAAAGAATGGGAACCCAGGTCTGAAGGACAAATGAATACCTACTTGAAGATGGAGCTTTGGTGATGTTACCCTTTCAGGTGTTCTTCGCGTTGACTTTTATGTACCGGCAATTATAACTCCACGTCTTGTCCTTCGTCTAGACGGCGGCGTTAATTACGACGACCGTAACTCATTTCCAACAAAAGAAGCTACTTAACTAATTTGCAGTAATAAATAAACCATTCCATATTTATATCCCACCGAAACCGGCAGAAATCGTAGGTACTCTTTAATTACCTCGGTAGGTCGTCGCTCGGAGATTCACTCTGGCTTCCTTACAAGACCGGGGCCCTGATGACAGTCGATTGCTTAATTATTTAGTGCATCTGACCAGCAAACATAAGATGCCTATCGCGTTCTCCGGCGAAATGAGCACAATAAATGCATAATAGAGATTTGTTAGCGCAATAAAACATGTCATTGGTTAAGCGATTAATATTAATTTACAAGACAGAAAAATCAAAACTAGGCAAGCAAGTAAATGGGAAAATACATATTTCAGAGGCCTCAAAAGGGAGGGTGGAGACGTCGGAGAAATATAGCCGAAACTATTTTATATGAACTGGGTAAGAATCCTTGACAGCCTCTGCCTTCCAGGTAGTCAGCATTGCAAAATATATCTCCATTTAAATGTAGATCTGCCGTTTTCTCGAGGGGGCACTTGGTGAATCTTTTGATTGAGCTTCTTCTAAGTAGGAGAAATAGCCGAAGATTTCCCAGTCAACGGAGATCCTTTAAGCCATTTCTGAAAATAATGATTTTAAGGGTTCATAATATTAGGATTTTATGCCGGCTGTTACATTCTTTATCATCT
Source organism: Leptodactylus fuscus (assembly GCF_031893055.1). Lineage (NCBI taxonomy): Eukaryota > Metazoa > Chordata > Amphibia > Anura > Leptodactylidae > Leptodactylus > Leptodactylus fuscus. The sequence goes on along the minus strand of NC_134267.1, from coordinate 17,573,045 downwards.
AATAGGGCCTCCTTTTCGCGGCGAGGAAACAATTTTGGGTTGCAGTTAACCTGGCGAATGAATTTTTTTAGGCTGCCGTCGTACACGAGAGGGTTTTGTAAAGCGCCGGGATGGGAATGTGTTAGGCTGGTATTGACATTTTCGTTTGCAGTGTTATTTGTGTCGAAAAGAAAATTTCTACGTAAATTTTTTTCTTTTGTGTTGAAATTTGAATTGCGGCTCCGCCTGTACATGGAGTGGGATTGCAGTCCGGTTCTAGAGAATGTATAAAAGGATTCTAGCATTAAAACTCAATTTTTTCTGCCTACCATGTAGGAATAGCCTTAAGAAAGGCTATTCTTCTGCTACCTTTAGATGTCTTCTCCACGCCTCCGTTCCGTAGAAATCCCGTTTTTCCTTCTAAAAATTTGAGTAAATTGGCAACTGGGTGTTACCATTCCTCCTGTCAAAGGGGCGTGTTCCTAGAGAGTCTGACACTTTATTCACTGATCGGTCTGTGTCACATTGTCTAGAAACATTCCACCAATTGTCATATTATTCATCATTTTGTTGGAGGAACAACAGAGGAACTGGACATAAAGTTGTTGCTATTTTATGGGGAATGCGGGTATTTACTAAAATAGACAAGTCAGGAGAGGCGACAAATACTCTTTAAAGTGAAACTCTAGTGAGAAACTTCAAAGATGTTGGTGAGTTGGTAAAACAAGAAAAAATGAATGCTCACACCTTGCCTATGATGTCTTCTCCTCCCGGTCTGCTATAACTTCAAGAAGGTGTAGGGGAGTGTCTCAAATAGGGGAGTGTCTCAGACTACTTCTTCCCCTATAGCCCTAGAAACAAAAGTCTAGCATGTTCTTATTAAAGAATATCGGGATATCAAGGCTATGACATCATATCTAATGTAAAATATGTCAAACATGGGAGCAGTATTACATCAGCACTGTTCCAGTGAACATAGTTAGGAAGGTCATTAGTTCTATCAATTAGCTTAAAAGGTGACAACTGGTTTTCTGACCCAGAAATGAGCTCAGAATTGTTGTCACTCCCTTCCATCATCTCCATTTGGCAGCTCATACGAATTCCAAAACAGCTGATCTGTATTGGTGTGTCTTTATTTGTGCCTATGTTATATAGAAGACAAGGAGATAGCACTATCTTTGCTTCTATCATTTACAGAGAGACATTAGGAAGAAGTGTTATATATATCTACAATTGACAGTAATAATGAACTATCGTGAATATGGAGAGGCAGTGATGCAGCATTACTTGTGCCTAGACTATCTGCAGGGAGAGTATTGTATCTGTATCTGTATTGTTTAGAGGGAGTTGGGAAGACAGGAATATTTGATACTGTATCTTATAGAGAGAAAGACATGGAGACAGCACTATCTGTGCCTATATAATTTACATGGAAAGACAAGGAGGCAGTGAAATCTGTGTCTTTATTATTTACAGGGAGTAGTAATAGAGTAGAGTAGTAGTAGAGGTAGTAATATATATGTCTACATAATACCCTGGGAGATGAGTAGATAGCATTATCTGTGCCTATATCATTTACATGGAAAGACAAGAAGGCAGTACTATCTGTGACTTTATTATTTACAAGGAGAAGTAGTAATAAAGTAGTAGTAGTAGAGGTGTATCTTTATATATGTAATGTGTGTGTGTATCTATATGATATACTGGGAAGACAAGGAGGCAGTACTATCTGTGCCTATATAATGTACATGGAAAGACAAGAAGGCAGTCCTATCTGTGACTTTATTATTTACAGGGAGTAGTAATAGAGTAGAGTAGTAGTAGTAGAGGTGTTATATATATATATATATATATATATATATATATATATATATGTATATATATGTCTACATGATATACTGTGGAGACAAGGAGATGGTATTGTCTGTGCCTATATAATGTACCTGGAAAGACAAGAAGGCAGTACTATCTATGACTTTATTATTTACAGCGAGAAGTAGTAATAAAGTAGAGTAGTAGTAGTAGTAGAGGTACATATATATATATATATATATATATATATATATATATATATATGTCTACATGATATACTGGGGAGACAAGGAGATGGTACTATCTGTGCCTATATAATGTACATGGAAAGACAAGAATTCAGTACTATCTGTGTCTTTATTATTTACATGGAGCAGTAGTAAGAGACTAGAGGAGTAGTAATGGTAGTATTATCTGTGCCTATATAATTTACATTGTAGGATACAAAGAGAGAGGCAGTGTTATCTTAACCAACATCAAGTTGCAAAAACAGATGTAGTATTATATGTATTTTTTAGAGACAGTAATGGGAATTCTATTTGTGCCTATATCTTTAACAAGAAGTTGGAGAGGCAATAATATTTGTGTCCGCATCTTCTACAGGGAAAGACAAGGAGACAGCATTATCTGTGCCTATATCATTTATAATATGAGATAGAAAGAGAACAACATTTGTTATCTTAACCAGCAATAAGTAACAAAACATGGATGAAGCACTATATGTATCTTATACAGTGAGAAAGTATAGCACTATCTGTACTTATATCTTTTATATGGAGTTGGGGAGCCAGTAATATTTGTGCCTACATTTTCTGGAAGGAGAGAAGAGGAGGCAGCACTATCTATGCCTACATAATTTACAATGTAATACAGAGAGGGACAGCGTTATCTCAGCCAATCTCATTTAGTGATAGAAACTAGGATGTAGTACTATCTTATTCTTTACCTGTATGAGGTACGGGAAGATACAATGAGGTGTTACTATTTGTGCCTTGATTGAAATGACTGGCAATTGAAATCTCCTAGTAAGACTGTAGCCATATGTTAAGGATGGTAGCCTGGTCTCCTGGTTTCCCCGTTCTGTTGCGATACAATACCTTGCAGAATATAATAAGGCAACAAAGTAACACTATACAGTTAAATGTGGAAGGTACAACGAGAACTTTCTTCACCAGCTATCCCCGACATCCAGGACTTGTACGACCCAAGTGTAACATTAGAATTCCGTATTTCCCAGCAGACGAGGCGAATTCTTTCCTGATAACATGGCAAATAGGCATAGGGCATAAACCGCCAGAACATTGGGAACGCAGCGAAACAGTAGAACACAGCTGCTAGTTAACTACAGGTAACATGATTCCTTGTGAAACCTTAATGAGTCCTTTATCTTACAGAGTCCGCGTCTTCTGCATATGAAGGAAGGGAGGTTACTCCTTCACAGGACACCTATGACACAAGCAGCGTTTGATGGATGTCATTTTTTGCAGAATTTGGCACATTTTCTTTCAATTTGTATGTCAGCATGGGCGCTATCCCCTGTGGTACCTTAAATGTAGGGGAAGAAAAGCGCAATTTTTTTTTTTTTCAAACAGATTTTCTGATGGGGAATCCGGTGGCAGCTCCTTTGAAGCGGAGATAATTGATTATCATAAATTTATTTTAAAAAGGAGACAGAACAAGGGATCCAACATGATGTCTTAGAATATATCTGCTGGCCGCACTGTTCTTGAGGGAAATGTAAGATTGCAGAAATCATTTCATGCCCTGTGTGTTTTTGAACATAAATCAAAGAAATTGTTGGCGAGCTTCTTAGAGACGCTTGTATAATAAACACCGGCAGGACTGGAATTTTTTTTGTTCCTAGACTGTTTAGTACCGGTTGCAAAATAAGCGTGGGGGGCCCTGGCATAGAGATAGATCATGACCCCACCACTGGGCGCCCATACATGTGATATGTGATAGATATAGCCAATATATCAAACTGGTTGTAGATAGGGTTGAGCCGATCTTGAGATTTCAGGATCGATTTTAAAATCCGATTTCCGATCATTTTCCAGCCGATCCCGATCGTGAAATTTGCTTGATTGCCGATCGGGATCCGATCTTTCCTGATCCCGATTGCTCAACCCTAATTGTATATTATATATACAGTATGGGGTTGATTCAATCTTGAGATTTCAAAATCCGATTTTCGATCATTTTCCAGCCAATCCCGATCATGAAATTTTCTCCATCACCGATCAGGATCCGATCTTTCCTAATCCTGATCACTCAACCCTAGTGACAGATATAGCCAATATATCGAACTGTTTGTAGGCTGATATTATTCAGTGTTGACTACACTTCTAGAACACTGGGGAGACTCCGGGACAGAGGGGAGACTTTTCCACCTTGTGTAAGAGAAGGCTATTGTTTGGGATTGGACCTTTCACCACGTCCACTTATTTATATCACCAAATAGGCACGATCCACTTATTGCAACACAGTTGGAATTTTTTCTCTATTCCCCACCATTCCTGAGTAATCAGGGTACCAGGGGCTTTCTGCTGTCAAGTGGGTGGCCCTTTGCTGGAGCAGAAGGCCCAGGACCGCCCTCTTGACAAGAGAGAGCCTAATTAGCATATTTGGGGCTGAAACTAACAGCCCCTGGATTGCTCTGGAATGGTAGGGGCTAGAGAAAACATTTCCATCTGCACTAGTAAAAGTGAAGCAGTGCCTATCAAAAATGCAAAGAAATGGATTTGGTGGAAGAGCGTCTTTAGTAGTGGTGTGTAGGGTCTAGATACAGTCTGGGTGCTCAAGAATGGGATCTGTTGCAATCTAGGTCATGAAGTTTGGATATTGGTTGCTCAGGTCTTGGTGCTGAAGTCTGGGGTACCTGGAGTCTTCCACGTCTTTCGGTGCCATTCATGTAGACTACTCCACTTTCAAGAGTGTTTTTATTGGTTTCCCATATAGTAAAAGATGGACTATATCTAACTATCTGGTATGGCACACTTACCAACTCCCAATCCACAACTTTTCCTTGAAGACTTCTTTATTAAAGGGGGTCTCCACTTTTGGTATTTGCTACTTTTCGAAGGGTCCTTTGCCAATATGTTGAATACAAAAGGATCCCCTGTTGGAACCACCAGCAAAAAAACGGATGAAAACTGGAAGTAAACATTCAATTTCTCTACAGCTCCTCCTCAGGGGGACTTAAATATTACACTGTGTCCATTCACATCACTGGGTGGTCTGTATAATACAGGACAGGACACGTCCTCCCGAAATAGAGAAACGGTTTGTGATTAGGGTTGAGCCGATCTTGAGATTTCAAGATCGATTTTAAAATCTGATTTCCGATCATTTTCCAGCCGATCTCGATCCCGATCTCGATTGTGAAATTTGCTTGATCACCGATCGGAATCTGATCTTTTCCAATCCCGATCCTCAACCCTAGTCAATACTTTTCTATGGGAAAAGTCACTTTGGGTTTGAGCCGATCTTGAGATAACCTCCGATCTCGATCCCGCTGGAAAAGATCGGGTCGGAATTCCGATCGCGATCGTGAAATTTACTCGATCGCCGATCGGAATCCGATCTTTTCCGATCCCGATCGCTCAACCCTATTTGTGATCGCTCTCCAGTATGGCCAAGAGTGGGCAATGGAGAATTGGGTTAACAACTACAAGTGCAAGTCTTCATATCCCCCAGGGGTATTAATAGGGGTATGTATTACACCCAGGTCATTGCCCCTTCCTGATATGAAGAAATCCAATCCTAGCAACTAACCCAATATTCCATCTCTCATTTGTTATTCCTATCCGTTTGCTCCCTTTGCCATGTTTCTTGTCGCATCTTCATCTCCGTCTAATTTCTTTTACTGTTTATACTTTGCAAACTAGATCACGTCTTGCATTTCGGCTAAACATATCTCTGCTGTCTATGCCTCATTGGATACATAAAGCCGAATCCCACACACCAGCATCTGGAATAGCTTTAGCCCCCAAGGGGTTTTTTTGCAGGGTGTTGCTGGTCAGAAATTACTCTGCGCTGAATACATTACTTCTTTTGTTAATTTAATTGTATAATTAGTTTTTTTTTTCACTTGCTATCAATGTGTCCCATTTTTATTAACTGATTGAGCTGTTCCTATTAGGTATAAAGGAATTCTGGTGGGTTAAACCTTAATAGAGATTAGGGAGCGGAGACTATTTCGGTCCTAGAAATGAGTGTTAAAGACTATAATAGAGAACAAAATATGAGAATTATTATTATATTAGTATCATAGTAACATAATGATACATATTAGTATTATTATATTCATATTCTAAGTATTATTATTATTTCCTCCTTAGTCTTCATGCACGTGACCGATTTATTTCAGTTTGCTATGTTGGTTTTTCCACTGACCCATTGATTTCTATGGGCCCAGACACACTACTGTGTTTTCTATGGATCCATGTGCGGGCGCAGAGTCCAGACGGCAAAACTCGGAGCACATTCTATTCTGTTCAATGTTTGCGGTACAGAACACAAACCTTAAGTACAGGACATGCCGCAGTCCGTATGTTGCTTTAAAGGGAGCGTCACCAAATCATAGAATTTCAAACCAGCTCCACAGATAGATAGGTTAGAGTCACCTGAATCAGATAGTGTTTCCCCCTTGTAAATTGTATCCTCCATCTCCGAGATATCACTCATTTTGTCATTGTGCAACAAGGGTGTTACTGTTGCTCCAAAGAGATCATTGACAAACACAGTGATATTGGAGTTGGGTTGTGGAGTTGGATTGATTTGTGGGTTCTTGTGACACATTCCCTTTAACGTTAATAGCTGAGCTGTAATACCAAGCACAGCCATTATACAATGTAGGGCGCTGTGCTAAGTAAGCATTGAAGAGGCCTGGGGGTATCAGGTGATCGACCTTGTTGATCTGATAAGGATAGCTCATCAATATCCTATCCCCGAAAACCTTGTAAAGGGGTTCTCCGGGAAGGTTAATTTTCCTTAGTTCATCTGGTGACTTCATGAAGCTTGACCTGGGGGTTCTTGGCTGGTTCCGACCCAGATCATATGTTTAGAGTTAGTCCCATCCGCTCCCTTCTGTTTTGCTTTGTGCGTAGCTTTATAGGGTCTGGAGGTAGTAGTTGTGTCTACCACCATTCTAGAAGGCACAAGGCAAGTAGGAACCCCATTAAAGATTTTGTACTGAGGCCCAGGAGCTTCAAGTTACTCCTCTGGGGCTGGCTGACTATAGCCATGCCCATGACACAGTGTAACCAGAAGAGGAGGGAAAAGGAGGAGACTGATTCTGATCACGTGACCTGGGAAGGAACTCCCCTGCAACCCCCAGATCCAGGTTCATAAAATCACTGGATGAGATATGGTAAAATAAACTCCCTGGACAATCCCTTTAAGTGCAATGTGACTAGCATTACCTGGCTGGCTTTGGAATTTTGGCCTGTGCAGGCATCTGCTTGGCTCTGGTAGACATAGCATTGGTGCAGCCTGTGCGGGTGCACAAGGGACCAGTAGGTGGAGGGGCCTGTCTTCTTAACAAGAGCCTGCTGGTAGATGGTGGGTAAATGTCTAAGCTACTGAACTTTATGGCTAAGGATTACTAGAGGACTGTTAGGGTATGGTCACATGGCCGACAATAAAAAAGGAACGCCTCTTCATTTCCTTCCCTCCGATAGAATCAGAGCGGAATCTGCGGCAGGTTTTGGGGTGGAATCGGCTTCAAAATCCTTCCCAAACCACTTACAGATACCTAAATGGGTCCGGAGTCCTGAGATACTGAAAAACAAGGGAACCATAAGTCTTGCATGTTTATGTGCATCCTAATAAAATCCTATATACACCCCGCATCCTAGTAGAGGTATACAGTAAGTCGCTTCTTAGCCTTTGCTTCTCCTTCTTCCCAGTGCTTAGGAAGGATCAAGAATTGCACATATGGCCGCGTCCCTGAAATGACTGAAATGTGTTTTGCACAGCACTTTAGAGTGTAAGACGACGACTCTTTTCATGAATTGTATGAAGTTGTCATAGCTCGCATTGCCCCCGAACGCCTGGCACTAAGTATTGAAATGTGATGCCATTGGTTTTCAGTGAGGGACTTCTTTCTGCAGGATTGCAAACCAGCATCAGCTGCCTGTCTGTGTGTATATACAACCGGGGAGCAAATCAAGGCGGCTCAGTGAGCAAAAGTCTTTAACCCTGAAAATTCTCACAAGACGCTGATGTTCTCGCCAGGGAACTTTCCATGATCTGGGCACATTTACCAGGGTGTCCTTGTCATCAGATCTGACTGCTGTAGTGTGCCGAGAAGACTTTAAGACAATTTGTCCTTGAAACTGCACCAAACTCTTGGGAGATCCTGGGACCTGTAAGTACATATGATTGGGGTGACGCTGGTGCTGGGGCATCACTACCATCACCTGGGGGGGAGGCAAAGATTATGCAGAGTTGTAGATGTTCTGTAGCCTTCATTATGTATCCTTTGTATCTTTAAGATAAAAATCAATGCTCGGTCTTGTTGCAGTCGCTACAGCGCACGCCGGCGCCTTGTATATTTCACGCTAATGTCTTCTGCTTTCTCCGACTACTTGGGGGGACAATTACTGTCAGGGTGAAATACTACGTGTCAAAGTTTTCTAATCTTTTCCTTGCTAATGCTTGTTTGCGGCTTCCAATTTGCAAAATAGATGAGCTGTTTAGTTAAGGAGAAGACTATGCACGGCCAAGGCACCCTGAAATTTTTGCATTGCTGAGTTTTTTGCCGCTCCATCCTGTAATCGTCCAGTCTTGGCATGTGGTTGCAGAGAGATCTTAAGTATTTGTATTCCGTAGGCATGCAACTAAGTAAATGCACAGGACAAAGGCTTAAAGGGGGAAGGCTTTATTACCCTTGAAAGCTTTAAGAAGCAAAAGGACAGTGTTATGTCAGGGAAGCGGCAGCCAGCACCCTGCGAGGACCACTACCTGCCCACATCTGTCACGACTTGACCAGCCATAAATCCTCCGTCCCCTCCCCCCATGCATTATTTATACTTCCTATACTCTATAATTAATATTCCTCATTGTGCAGTGATTGATAGCCGAGCCGCTGCTTTCTACGGAGCTTTTTCCTTAAACACACAGGCGCGCGCATACAATAGTCTGCATTCCATTTAACCCAGTGAGTGGAGTAACTGGTAACCTTGGATTCGCACTAAATAGTGAACGCAACGGATGGTTGTAAACAATACAAATGAGCCCGGCGTAGCAGAGGCAACCAAACATGAAATGATTTTAATAGAAATTACGGTAAAGGTCATGTGACACACTGTGTGATTGTCTCCCGCGTTTAAAGGCGCATGGTGTATTTTTTCGGCATGGCTGGCAGATGGTTGGAACGTTTTCTAGACAAAGGAAGCTTTATGCAGGGATGTTAAGTTCTGTGGTGGTAGAGTGAAGAGGGACTAGAAAACTTTGTATAAAAAGTTTGTGCTGTCTCTCGCCCAAGTGCAAAGAAAGGCGTCACAAGAAGGGTGCAGTCTATTGTAAAATCCCCTGTGAACCTCGCCAACCATCTAAGAGAACCTCACGAGATTCATTTTGCAAATATTTGGTGGTAAGTTCCATCTAAACCGGGAGTGCTGTTATTATATACTAGGGTCTCTTCAGACCTCAGAGTACAATAATTGCAGGCCCAGAGGAGATGTGCACAAAAAAACACTGATACTCACCTCTCCTAGGTGTCCAGTCTCTTCTTTTGGCATCCAGTTTTCCCTTGCAAGCCCAGCATCTTCTCTGATGTCACAACATTACAGTGTCATGGTGTTAGCACCCCCTTGACCACTGTGGACCATTTACAGACCTCAGCAGTGACCCAGGATGCTTGACCTCAGAGAAGACGATAGAAGCCCCTGTAGGTGAAGACCAGATGCCCAGGAGAGGTGAGTATCCCTCCCTGGAACTCTGTTTATTATACTCAGAGCATAATAACAACTTGTGGGTGTTGCTAACCACAAATTTTAGGTTCAGCTGAACCCATCATTTTGGGAAAATCTGTATTGAGCCTTGGGTCACTCATCTCTTCAAGAAGGTCATAAGAAGATGAAGGACCAGTGGTCCACCTTGCCAAAACTTGCTCCTGACTTCAGTCTGGGCTAAAAGTTCACATTCATGGTGGAATACTGGTTCTCATTGAGGAGATCCGGCTAATCTATGGACACTTACTTAGGAGCTACTGAAGCTTTCCTTCCGGTGGACTAGGGCTAGTTTGCAGACTTTATGCCTTGTTCAAGTTCTTAGATTAGAGAAGTAACCTTGGATGAACTTTGTTGTCTGAGGAACTGTCCCGTGATCTTCTTCTCACACAGCTGCTGGGTTCCTAACAACGTATTAGGGTTGGTAAAAGAATGTAGGGGATTGTATCAAGACTGGCATTCCCTATGTCAGTCTTCATCTCATCGCAGAGTATAATAGACTGAGGTCCAGGGGATATTTGGAAAAATGATCGTTATACTCACCTCTCCTCACCTCTTGTGGGCATTGAAGCAGTTTTTGTGATGGCAATAAGTTTTGTATAGAAATGGGCACAAAATGGGAACAAAAAAGTTTATACTAACATTCCTTCACATCTTTTGGGTCTCTTTGTGGCGCCCGACACTTTATCCACAATGTATCTCACATCTGAAGCAAGTCTCTAATTGTTTGATTTTGTTAAAAAACAAACAAGTTGGAATATTCCGCTTGGAATGAACCAGTTCACCCATCTCTGGTTGTCTATTCCAAGGAGACATTGATTTACTTTATGGGATGGAGAATAGTCTGAAGATCTGTCTCCCCAAATTCTACTTGTCATAGGTAGCTTACAAGCAGGAGAGAGGGGAAAGCTGTGTGAAACTGCATTTTCTGGAAATACACAGATTCTGCACACAGCACTCACAGAAAGTATAGTGTGAGTTAGGAGAGCTAACCATTGAAGGGATTCGCTTACTGTATCACAATTTCTTAAGTAGAACTTGAATAAAACAAGAGGGTAAAGTTTTGAGTTAAGGGGAAGTCTAAGATCTGAAAGGAAGAATTTGATAGTTGGTGATACAATTTTTTAGTCCACCGTAAGTTCTGTTAACAGGTGGACTGACTTATACAAAGCCTGAACCGGTAGTCAGACCAATGATCGCATGATTTAGCATGTGTCAACGATAAGGGGGTTTCCTGTTGACCACATACCAACTTCAGAAGGCCATCACATGGCTGCAATATCAGGGTCTACCGTCCAAAACCAACCCAAAAAATTGCATGGTGACTCAGAAATTGGTGGAGCCCATGCTGACCACCTTTGGCTCCTGCCAAAGGAAAAGGTCACATGAAATATTGATGGGATTTACATTTCATTCACTTCATTTTGGTAACTGACAAAAATAACCAATTAACCCTTTTATTTTAGGAAGCATTCTTCTACCTGCCTAAAACCTTTGCACAGTTCTATATAGGATTGTGCATTTGTGTACATAGCTACTATTTTTATGATGTTGGCTTGGAATAGTACAGTATCAGACAGGAAGCTGATAGAAAAAACTGAGCAGTCGAAGTATGAGATGTCACTGCGGCTGAAGATAAAAGGCTGTAGTATCGTGCGAACACTGCAAATGAATGTAGCACAATTACATCATCAGGATCTGCATGACAGATAACTGGAAATGACCCCAGCATTAGGACATCGGGTGGCAGGCCAGATTTTCACAGCGACCAAAATTACAGGAACTATTAATAACCCTGCTCATACTCGAAGAGGGGCTGAAGAGGTACACAAGTGTCTTGTCACTACGTGGCGGTTTTATCTTTACATGCTTGGATATGTCACTGGATTTTATTTATATACTCTCAGTTGTGCTTTTGGCTGTCCGCAGACCACTGGTGTGAGTAGAAGCGTGGGGAACCCAAGCAAACATAACAATGGACCGCTCAAGATGATGTCAGGGCCTCCATCCAGGTCAGAAGGACATGGTGTTTGTTTCCATCTCTTGGAACACTCCATGACCTTTGGGACAATTTTACATTCTGAAAAAGCAAATTAATTGGAGAAAGGAGTCCTGCACAGGGTTCCCACCATGCAGTAGGTTCAACTAGGACTTGGGCCCCGCTCTCCAAAGGCTCCAGTATAGCCTTTCACCGTATTGTGTATGTCGTTGCCTCAGATTCAGATGTCCCAAACATCTTCTGCGGGTATAGTGATATAACATCCATAGCTCACCTGTAGGGTTGCGCCGATCTTGAGATTTCAGGATCGTTTTTAAAATCCGATTTCCAATCATTTTGCATTCAAACCCGATTCCGATCCCAATTCCGATGCCAATGCAAGTCAATGGGATTGTTTTAATAATCAAAGATCGGATTTTAAAAACGATCCTATTCACTATACAGCATGGAGTTTAAAAATTGAATGCTTTAATTGTTAGACTCCACGCTGTGTAGTGATTAAAAAAAAGTCCTCTGGCTACTTAGTCTCCCCTTGGTGTCCACTTAACTGCACAGAAGCGCTGCCGCTGGTCCTGTCCGTTCTCGCTCCTGTTCTCGCCTCGCTGCCCCTGCCTCCTAGGTTAGTGTTACAGACCTAGATAGAAGGTGGGGCTTGTGGCTTAGGAGAGTGTGGGCAGGTACAGGGTGGGGAGATGTGAATGCTCCCCTCCCAGTACCCACCGACACTCTCCTAAGCCACAAGCCCCGCCTTCTATCTAGGTCTGTAACACTAACCTGGGAGGTGGGGGCAGCGAGCCGAGAAGAGGAGCGAGAAAAGGGGGACCGAACCAGCAGCAGCACTTCTGTGCAGGTAAGTGTTATACCCGGTTCACATATGCTGATTATTATAGTCTATGGGGCCCGTGCGCTTGAACTGCACAGCACTTGCAGTTGCGCTTGTGTTCTGTCTGTAGGGGTCCTCATGTGGACTCTCACGGACGGAACACATCAGCATATCTGAACCAAGCCTTACTACTACCAAGCCTATCTCCCATTAGAATGAATGGACGCAGCCGGCACGCAGGGGGTTAAGCGGCCGAACGTCGGCACAGGCTGTGTCCCGGCTGCATCCATTCATTCCTATGGGACCTAGCTAACATTGTTAGCTTTTCCCACGATGCTTGGCCAGTAGCAAAGCATTGTGGGAAATAACCTCCGACCTCGATACCGCCTAAAAAGATCGGGATCGGAATTCTGTTCGCGATTGTGAAATTTACTCGATCGCCGATCCGAATCCGATCTTTTCCATCCCGTTCGCTTAACCGTACTCACCTGTTAACCCCCTCCACCTCTCTAGCTAGAGTCATGTGTATGTAGGGCACATCAAAAAATGGCAGAGTAATGGAGCTGAAGGTGAGGTTTACCAGCCCACTCCATCAAGTGATGGACTTTGGGTTACATCACCCAGATGTCGTAATAATTCTTACTATTTATATATATATATATATAGACTGATGCACATGGACAACAGGTGCTGAGAGGGGACATAATAATAATACATTTTATTATTGTACAATTTGTAGGGTTCAAATACAGACAGAAAGATACATTACAAAGAAAGTAATTTCACACACTGGGACTGAGGGCCCTGCTCGCAAGAGCTTACAATCTATGAGGTAGAGGCAGTGACACAAGAGGTAGCAGGGGCGGCATTGCTTATGCAGAGGTCAGACAATGTTGTAATAGAGGTGACTGTCATTACACAAACATAAAACTTTATGAGCCGTCACCAGTCGTGTCCTTTAACATAGACCTATAAAGTTAGCCTAAAATGGCATCATATCATGTGGGGTAATGTGGGAGTGGGGACAGAGGAGGGTTAAATTTTGGGGATTCTAATTATAGTAAGGAAGGGTTTACGTTAGACATTGTGATAGGCCTGTCTTATAAGATGCGTCTTTAGTTTGCGTTTGAAACTGTAGAAAGGTAGTACCATGAAAGGTAGTCACAGTGCAGAGGGATCTCCCCTATTCTCATTAGCACAAGGAAGTACAAGAAGCAATGGGATGAAACTAAAGGGAAAGAGATACAGATTAGACATTAGGAAAAACTTTCTGACAGTGAGGGGAGTGAGAGAGTGGAATAGGCTGCCACGGGAGGTGGTGGGCGCTCCATCAATGGAAATCTTCAAGCGGAATCTGGATAAACATATCGCTGGGATGATTTAGGAAAACCTGCACTCGCAGGGGGTTGGACCCGATGGCCCTTGAGGTCCCTTCCAACTCTACCATAAGAATAAGAATAAGAAATTGGGAGTTAATCTGATTGTCCGGGGTAGAGCATTCCAGAGAAGTGGTGCAGCTCGGGAGAAGTCTTGTATACGAGCATACGATATAGTCCTCATATGCAATCTGGAAAAAAACAAAACAACAGGGTTGAGCGATCAGGATCGGAAAAGATCGGAATGAGATCGGTGATCGAGCAAATTTCACAATCGCAATCAGAATCAGCTGAAAAATGATTGGAAATTGGATTTTGAAATCTTGAGCGATCAGGATCGGAAAGGATTGGATTCCGATCGGCGATCAAGCAAATTTCACGATCAGGATCAGCTGGAAAATGATCGGAAATTGGATTTTAAAATCGATCCTGAAATCGCAAGATCGGTTCAACCCTACAAAACACCTATACACAGGGATCTAGAAATTGTCACCCATGGAAAACAGCTAAAGCTGAGAATCTCAGAAGGCAATATCAATGGTAATAAGATGGAAAGACACCAAGTAGAAGGTGTTGTATAATGCTGCATAGTAGTATATAATACTACCGCAACACCACTCAATGGGGAATAGATTTACTAAGCTAAATGCTTCAAAATTCTGGCTTCATTTTTTCCAAAAACTGGCCTACATACTGTGTACCACAATTACTATGTGTTTTAGACAATTTTTGACTTGTCTGAAAATGGGACATGGGTTGCCAATTGGGATGTGGGTTACTGGAAAGGCTGGAGACCCCAAGGGAGCGCTGAATGCTGAGAAGATCCTCCACTCTGGGGTCTGCAGAGATATAATATAGTAGGTATCGGTATAATAGTTGTCCGTGGATATTGAACCACCAAAGTGGGTTCGGGTCAAAAATTCTGAAAAATCTAGTTGGTTCCGAACTTTGCTCATCTCTACGCCCTTCTCGTCCATACCAAGTTGAACCTACGTGGGTTGGACAAGTGGAATAGTTTATGCCTATGGCCAGCTCTCCCATTTCCACAGCAGCTATATAAGGTCATAAGATCCCTCTTCCATCCATTACCGGCAGTAGTATGTCTTCGAGAGTTACGGTATTCTCGACTGTCCGCTCCAACCCAAACCGAGTGCCAATAATTTACACCCGATAAGTCAACAAGTGGCAAAGATTAGAAATCTGCTCTCGCCTCCAGCGATTTGTAGGAACATGTTATTATAGGGAGGGGCTTGGGATGGGGGGAAAATGAACCATAATTAACTGCTCATACGAACCATAAGTAAGACCATAACTCAAGTCATTCGGCTTATAATTACTTTCTATCATCCTGACTGAAATCATGGAAATTAATTGGGAATTTTATTGGGGATATAATTAGGAAGCATTATGGATCAAAGAAGCCATTAATTATAGATCAGCGGCTTAGCCTAAACCCGCAAAGAAATACTTGTGGTAAATGAGAGTCGCTGTTGGGTTCGATGTGTGTTGACAACTCATGCCAAACATATCTCCGCTCTTTCATCTGCCGTTTAATGGACGGATACTGTTTCGCTTCTAAGATAAACATTTTATATACTTTGTAGCTTTGTAGGTTCCCTTTAGCATTTGGGTTTTATGAATGGTTTTACATTACTCGACAGTAAACAGATCCTCCATGAAAGATCGCAGTCTAAGAGTTCATGGTCGTAGTAGAGTTCCGTAGAAGCGACGAGTCGTACGACGTACTGTAATGTGGCGCTCGTAGGATTACAGTGTATATACTTGACGTCAATGTTTGTATGATTCTATTTGGATCTCATAGGGCAGAAATCTCCGACATACACATGGTGGTGGAAGAAGTAGGGAGTTGTAGGGACTCTGGGTGCTGCAAGGCTCTTGGGGAAGCTGGAGGGCATAGATTTTAGGAACATTTATACACAGTCCAGTCCCATTAATGGGACCATCTGTCAAAATCCAGAATAACCCCCTTTGGCAGAGCGGACCGCTGCGAGACGTGCAGGAAGAGAGGGGATGTTGTGACGATGGTCACTGGGATGTTGAGCCATGCCGACTCCAGTGCCCTGGCCAGCTGCGCTAGGTTACGTGGTTGAGCATGCATGGCGTGAACAACCCGATCGAGGTGGTCCAACAAATTCTCGATTAGGTTCGAGGCCGGGGAATTTGCTGGCCAAGGGAGTGAGGAAAACTCATCCTGGTGCTCCTCAGACCACGCATGTACACTGTGAGCTTTATGAC
Source organism: Leptodactylus fuscus (assembly GCF_031893055.1). Taxonomy (NCBI): domain Eukaryota; kingdom Metazoa; phylum Chordata; class Amphibia; order Anura; family Leptodactylidae; genus Leptodactylus; species Leptodactylus fuscus. The sequence continues at coordinate 17,556,845 of NC_134267.1, read as the reverse complement.
ACGTCGCATTGTCCTGCTGGTAGATGCCATCATCCTGAGGAAAAACAATTCACATCTAGGGGTGAACATGGTCCGCAAGGATAGATGCATACTTGTGCTGATCCATCATGCCTTCCACAATGATGAGTGCACCCAGATGGCTGATGACACGCGCCTTCTGCCATTGGTTATTTAACATTGACGTCAAAAGTAGGTGGCGGTCACATTAACATGACTGGACTTTGTATTTCCCTTTTATCCTCTATCTGGCCCAGGCCACCATGACGACTTGTTCACAACTTGTCTGTGCACACAAGCTTTCCATCATTCCCATCTCCTGACCAAAAGGTTATCTTTCTCCTTTCTGACAGTGGAAGGCTGTGTATCATAATTCTTCTCACTCCAGTGGACCAGAGGGCAGGGGTAATAAATTTACAATGCTCAGACATGAATTGCTAAAAATCCAAGCTAAGTTTTTTTAAAATATAATAACAGTAACTATACAAAGTGATCTATAGCCTATATAGAGTCCCAATACTAAACCTTTCTATAACAAAACAAGAAGCGAAATACAAAACTTCAATTGTTACATCATAACTTTGCATATGTTTATATTTTCAGTCAACAAAAATTATAGCCTTTGTTGAATCCCTTTACCAGATGGTCCAGACGTTGTGAACACTATTTTTAAGCACAGCACACACTTGACGGGAACTGCTGGGTAATAAATATGGACTTATGTTAACTAAAGTCTTGATATACATAGCCCTGCCCTGACCAAGCAGGAAGGAGAGCTGAATCAGGAGATCGAGACTGATAGGAAGACGGCCAGGGAACAGCAAAGCTCTCAACCTGACAACTGTGGTGGGACCCAGGGACATAACAGCGGAGTCCTACAATGGAGCCCAGTCTACCAGGACCACCAAGTTCAAGACACAGTGATGTCACAGTACAGGATAATACACACAGTGATGTCACAGTACAGGGATAATACACACAGTGATGTCACAGTACAGGATAATACACACAGTGATGTCACAGTACAGAGATAATACACACAGTGATGTCACAGTACAGGGATAATACACACAGTGATGTCACAGTACAGGGATAATACACACAGTGATGTCACAGTACAGGATAATACACACAGTGATGTCACAGTACAGAGATAATACACACAGTGATGTCACAGTACAGGATAATACACACAGTGATGTCACAGTACAGGGATAATACACACAGTGATGTCACAGTACAGGATAATACACACAGTGATGTCACAGTACAGGGATAATACACACAGTGATGTCACAGTACAGGATAATACATACAGTGATGTCACAGTACAGAGATAATACACACAGTGATGTCACAGTACAGAGATAATACACACAGTGATGTCACAGTACAGGATAATACACACAGTGATGTCACAGTACAGGATAATACACACAGTGATGTCACAGTACAGAGATAATACACACAGTAATGTCACAGTACAGGATAATACATACAGTGATGTCACAGTACAGAGATAATACACACAGTGATGTCACAGTACAGGATAATACACACAGTAATGTCACAGTACAGGATAATACACACAGTGATGTCACAGTACAGAGATAATACACACAGTGATGTCACAGTACAGGATAATACACACAGTGATGTCACAGTACAGGATAATACACACAGTGATGTCACAGTACAGGATAATACACACAGTGATGTCACAGTACAGGATAATACACACAGTGATGTCACAGTACAGGATAATACACACAGTGATGTCACAGTACAGGGATAATACACACAGTGATGTCACAGTACAGAGATAATACACACAGTGATGTCACAGTACAGGATAATACACACAGTGATGTCACAGTACAGGGATAATACACACAGTGATGTCACAGTACAGGGATAATACACACAGTGATGTCACAGTACAGGGATAATACACGCAGTGATGTCACAGTACAGGATAATACACGCAGTGATGTCACAGTACAGGGATAATACACACAGTGATGTCACAGTACAGAGATAATACACACAGTGATGTCACAGTACAGGGATAATACACACAGTGATGTCACAGTACAGGATAATACACACAGTAATGTCACAGTACAGGATAATACACGCAGTGATGTCACAGTACAGAGATAATACACACAGTGATGTCACAGTACAGAGATAATACACACAGTGATGTCACAGTACAGGGATAATACACACAGTGATGTCACAGTACAGGGATAATACACACAGTGATGTCACAGTACAGGATAATACACGCAGTGATGTCACAGTACAGAGATAATACACACAGTGATGTCACAGTACAGAGATAATACACACAGTGATGTCACAGTACAGAGATAATACACACAGTGATGTCACAGTACAGGGATAATACACACAGTGATGTCACAGTACAGGGATAATACACACAGTGATGTCACAGTACAGGGATAATACACAGAGTGATGTCACAGTACAGAGATAATACACACAGTGATGTCACAGTACAGAGATAATACACACAGTGATGTCACAGTACAGGGATAATACACACAGTGATGTCACAGTACAGGGATAATACACACAGTGATGTCACAGTACAGGGATAATACACACAGTGATGTCACACTACAGGGATAATACACACAGTGATGTCACAGTACAGAGATAATACACACAGTGATGTCACACTACAGGGATAATACACACAGTGATGTCACAGTACAGGGATAATACACACAGTGATGTCACAGTACAGGGATGATATAATTTGTGTGCAATCTGCAGTTTGCTACATGAGGAGTTTAGCAGGTGAATACATAGTTATGTGGGGAAAGATTCAGTATATTCAGTATAACCTGTGATCTATTCCTTTATACCCATTCTAGTAAGACCGCCCACTGGACTCTTAAGTATGGAAAAAGGATGGATTTTAAGGAAAAACATAGAAGTTATACTGAACCTTTTCCCACTATAAAGCTATATATCCATCTGCACTATAATACGCTGCCCTCGTGTAACATCGCACCTAGAAAGTGAGAAGTCCTGAGGTCGCCTTTATAAGCGGTGTCTTCTTCTGATCTGCTCTTACACAGTTTGGGGCTGGAGATACCTAAATGGCTAAAATGTAAATATAATTTTTTTTCTTTACTATGCTGTTGTGTAAATCTCCAGCCAGGATTTGTATGAAGGATGTTTGACATTTACCAGTATATTGGGCTGTAATGTGATTTGCATGGAGCTTACTGAACCCTGGACAGAAGCAGCTGGGATTCCTATCAGTGTGTGAAGACCGCGGAGAAGTCCTCGCTGTACATGCCCAATGTCTCCGGAGGAAAGAAGTATCAAAAACACAAAGTCACAAGTGACAAGCACAAAGTGTCTACAGGACTTGTGAAAGTGACATTTAGAAGTGGACTGAAAGGGAAAAACCATCTGTACGAGAAGAAGTCATGACAAGTGACTGGTGTCCATGATGTACACGGCTCGTCTATATGGATATAGGTGTAAGGTATATATAGAGAGGGAGATGACCTTATATCACAAATTTTGTGAACATTCGTCCGCCTCTCCTGGATCCCTTTACAATATCCACCACTTTAGTGAACTTCTTTGGTCCTCTTTCAGACTGTGTAAATTCAGTGGCCTAAGAAGACCATGACATTGGCCATCAAGACTTTGGAATATCCTGTGATTTGGCTTTTGAGGTCCATCTTGGCCACTAACATCACTCAGGATGAGGACCAAAGACACCCGCGAAGGAGCATCGGACACTACAAGGCTTCTCGGAAGAGTTGAGGAAAGATTTTCCTCACCTCCCCGGGTCCTCCATGTATTATATTCTTGGGCTTCCTACGTATGAACATAACTTGGTGACATACTCCAAAATCTGTTTCAGCCCAAACTGAGATTTTTGCAAAAGAAGCCCCTGGAATACGATAACCAGTGGTCAATGGATGGCTAATAGGGGACTCCACAACACAACTGAGTGTCTAGTGTTTGCTTAAAGGGGGTTTCTAGGACTATGATATTGATGGCTTCTCCTTAGGAATAAACCATCATTATTACATCAGTAGAGTCTGAAGACGCAGAGCTTGTGGTGTTTGGTGATGTCAAGTCCATTGATCATGCTGTGCTCAGTCCCGTTTAAAGGAGTTGGCCCGAGCTGCAATACCAAACACAACCACTATACAATATACAGTGCTGTACTTGTCCTAATTCACTCGTCCTTAGGCCACATCCCCTTCAATCAGCTGATCGTGGGGGTTGCTGATGTTGGACCCTCACAGATCTGCTGCTGATGTCCTATCCTAATGATGGGTGATCAAAATCTTAGTCCTCAAAAATCACCTTAATAGAAGTGCAAAGATGGGAGATTGCAGGCTGTCAATGGGTTTCCATGTTAGCCCTTGTTAGACCATCAGGCTGGGTTGACATCTGTGTCGAGGACTCTGTTGGAAACTCCGTCACAGGGACTGCCAAAAATTGGAGCAAATCCTGCATGGACAGTTTTGAAATGGCGTACACCAGGTTGTCCCCATTATAGTCAATGGGGTCCACTGGTCTCCTCAATGGACCCAAATGATGGAGAGCCCGGCACTAGTGTGAACCTAATGTCAGCTACCATGGACAATGGCACAAGCTCAGCTCTAGGGATCATTGCACAACGTGACCGGTACAGAGTGATCTGATTTATCTGGATAATTTGCATTGATGATTCTTATATTTTACATCAGTAGGATCTAATGTATATCTGAGCATAGGTGGACATGGACTGTAAAGTGCTTGCACAGTAGTGACCGTATACAGCAAAGACCATGTCGTATCATTACCTCCGGGGGCGATGTGCGGGCGCCCACATGTTACATTTCATGTGTCACAGCTGTAAAGTTTCTGAAGTTTACAACTTATCTGGAACAAATAATTACTATTGTAGACAGCCATGAAACTCTAGTGCAGCTGTTGAAGGTCTCCAACTTCTTGTTTAAGTCGGAGAATGTTGGGTGTTTTAACTTTTGGAGATCCACAGGTTCAAGACCAAGGTCCTCAACTTCAACTCGTGCCAGTATGCTAGGAGTTGGGGTTCAAGACCACTGGCCTGGGCGACCACTGGCCTGGGCGATCAACTGATCACTCTGGATCCTGCATTTTATATAGAGATTGACCACGTAGGGTCAAGGTGCATGAACATTCTTTGACGTGTGCAATATTTTCTCCTAAAATTTTTTGTAAATCGTCCTTAAACTGGTGCCATCCAATCCTTTGGTGTTGAACCCAGTAGTAATATTGCTACGACCCGCACCATCGCTTGTCTGCGTAACGGGAGAACAATAATTCCATAAAACTCTTTGGCTCCGGATTGCACCCGGTTATCAGCACATCCTTTTATCAGCAGTAAACCTGATATGAAGCGCACTTGTTGTAACAAGGTCTTTTTATAGCGCTCGCCCTGATGATGTTCTATAAATGACGTGATAATGAGAATGGACTGCTGACCGCGAGCGCTCAAGTATGTGCGAGCAAATTGTGGGATTAACCAGGTGGAGGGAAGGTTACTGTGACAACTGCCGGGGTTTGTGCGCTAAACTAATTATGAAGTTTGTGGAGGCTTTTGATGAGCGTATCGATGGCCGGGATAGGGTTACTAGGGAATGGCCGATAAGAGCTCCAGTATGCCGCACTTCCTAAAGTGCAGCTTAGACTTAGTTCTAGGATATGGCATCTCTTTAGTAGAGATGAGCGAGTAGTACTTGATCGAGTAGGTATTCGATGGAATACTACGGTATTCGAAATACTCGTACTCGATCGAGTACCACTCGCTATTCTAATGGAAAAGTTCGATGCAGAACCAGCATTGATTGGCCGAATGCTATACAGTCGGCCAATCAACGCTGTTTCTTCTCCTACCTTTAGAAGTCTTCTCCGTGCAGCTTCCCCGCGGCGTCTTCCGGCTCTTCATTCACTCTGCTAGGCATCGGGCTTGGGCAGAGCCGACTGCGCATGTCTGCTTGTAGTGTGGGCTTGCGCAGTCGGCTCTGCCCAGGCCCGATGCCTGGCAGAGTGAATTCAGAGCCGGAAGATGCCGTGGGGAAGCTGCAAGAAGACTTATCGGAGGATCCAGCCCGACCCTCACTCGTGGACTTGGTAAGTGTAATTTGATCGAACGTTGCCTACCCCTGAAACGAGCATTTTCCCCCCAAAGACTATAATAGGGTTCGATATTCGATTCTTGTAGTCGAATATTGAGGGGCTACTCCAAACGAATATCGAACCTCGAACATTTTACTGTTTACTCATCTCTACTCTTTAGTTTTTTCTTGAAGAGAAATGGGGGGGGGGGGTGTAATAATTGTCATATTTTCCTAAAAAGTAATACTTTCTCAGCATTACAACCCATTTCAAATCTAAAACATGTTGAAAACAAAAAATTTTGTATGGGGATTTTTTGCACATTAAAAAGTTAACTTTTATTGGTTCCTATTAAAAGTAGTATCACAAAACAAAACAAAAAATAAATGTTCCTAAAAACTGTGTGTGGTCTTATCTGTATTGCAATAGTTTCACCTCCAAGAATTGACACAACTAGGTACTTTGTCCTCACTGAACAGTGCTCCTGACCTTAGTTTGTAGACAGGAATACTGAATTGGCTATTTTCTTTCTAGTACATAAACAGCTGAACTCTTGAGGACTAATTTCCCAAATATCTCTCAACCAGCTAGAATTGTTGTTCTGGGACTGGATGGTAACCAGTGTTGAATATTGCTAACATATAGCTAATGGCAATTGAGTCCACCCATTCACCCATTCACATGCACATATAGTTTGTTTCTGCCATATGAGCAATTAACTAGCCATGAAGGGGAGTGACATTGCTAAACTGGGGTAAAACTATTCTCGGGCAGGGGATACTGCTTGTTTCTTTCAAAGATCGGCAGAACCCACACATCCACACACAACACACCATTAGAGCAACGAGCAGCCTGATGCGTTTCAACTAACTTGTCTTAGTCAATATCATCAGAGGCTAACTGTATTTAAGAACATGCCTTTTGACACGGCGCTATTACGAGCTATATTTTATCACTTCTCAATAGCCCGGTCGGTCATAGTTTCTGAAAAACATGTTGACTTTGCCAAGTGCTCGGTCACTAGGATGGTTGAGATGATGGACATGTGTTTGTTTCTGTTGGATTCTCTATGCAATTTATTGTACAATATGTAAAGGCGAGGGGACTGATGTATCTATAGGGTCTTAGGGGTCCCAGCTGTCACCAATCTGTAAGCCAGGGGGTCCCCAGGTCACCCTTATCAAACCAAGTCTGATTAAACTTCTTTGATCTCCATTGCTAGCGGAAGTCTGTGCATAGTAAATTTGTATCCCCTGCCCTCTGGTGTGCAAGAGAGAAGAGATTTATGATACACAACATTCCACTGTCAGAAAGGAGACAGATAACCTTTTTAATGCCAAATGGTCATCTTATAGTCAATGAAAGATTCTGTGGAGCAGGCTGTGGCACAAAAAGGGTCATGATTAATACATGGGGCACAATGACAAGGGATGGGAGTGATGACACGCTTGTGGTGTACATAGACATGTTGTGAATAAATACATGCATAGAGGAAATGGGGGAAACGGAATTTATACTCAGCCAACTTGCAGCATCAAATCAATCTCCAACATGTAGTTTTATTCCACCCAATTCAGAAGCTCAGCTCGGAATACACTCCCTCGGCTCGGAGCTTGACAATGAGGAAATCCAAAATAGAAGTTGATTCCAGCCAGGTTTCGTGGAAAATTGAAAGATTCTTCTTTATTATTTAAAATAACATAACATGTATGACAGCAACCATCTCAACAGGAGCATAGGCGTCAGACTGACGCGTTTCGGATTAGTACCTTTGTCGAAGTCTGATCACTTCCGCTTTGTGTCTCCCCTGATATAGTATCTGAACACACCCCAACACAGGTGATTGACTGGATTTCCATGTTGTGAATAAGTCTTCATGGCAGTCTGATAGGGAAGGGAAATGTAATTGCTGCTAAACTGTATGGATGGAACTCAATTGAAGAGAAGTTGCAGAGAGAGCAAAGCTGTTGATTTTACACCAGGACCATGCTATACTTAGTTATACCCCTGGTCAAGAGTAGAGTGAAACTTTTGGGGAGAAGGGAGCCTATACCTACAGAGCACCATATATTGATAGCAAAACAAGCAACCAAGGGCCAACTCTGACACTGGCTCATCTGGAGATGTGGAAATTCAATCTTCCCCAACATCAACTGCCTGGGAGAGTCGGCACACCACTAGTTACTCCATTGTTGTCATGCTCCACGACTGCCCACATGGCTCCAGGAAATTATAAGGTCTTCCTTATTTTTGGGTCGTTGGCTCACAGTCATTAAAACAAATTTGTGCAGGGGAACCCAAGCTGAGCCCTTAGTTACACCCATAGGCAAGGGTGGACTGAGACTTTGGGTGACAGGGGTAAAATATTAAGGCAATGGATGTTTGTAAGGCAATGGATGTTCGTAAGTGGTTTGTTTGCCCACAAGAAACCTGCACCCACCACACCAGCATGACATCAAACCTTTGACCATTGTAAAACAGTTGTAGTTTTGGACAGTGGTCTTAGACCTGTTGAGCTCATGCAAGAACATATATACCATACAGCAACACCATGTGGTTACTATACATAGAATATCCTCAACTGGTCCCACCAATTTGGTTGACATTGCACTTATGTGTTTGAATACGATTAGAACAAAAAGTGTATGACAATTTGGTGTTCCACAGGGTTGCAGCCTTGTCTCCATTTTCCAATTACAAGCCGTGTGACTACATCATGCTCCTGTCTTTGTGTTCGTGCTCATGCTTGTCATATCTGTTGAATGATCTTGTGGCCTGTTGTACTGAGGAGCTCAGAGAACTGTAGGATCAGGCAGGGCAATACCTAAATGTTTCCTATTAGAATTTTCACATAACATAGGCACAAATTTTTAGTAAACTTTTTTGGAGGGATTCTCTGCAACTCTTAGCTTCCTCATGGAGCCAAAATAAAATTTTCACCATCTTCACCAACTCCTTCTCTTTGCATTCTGCAATGTGTTCTGTTTAGCTGATTCTGGCACAGTTGGAATTTTTTCTCTAGCCCCCACCATTCCCAAGAAATCACTTCTGTTAGTTTCAGCACCAAATATACTCATTAGGCTCTCTACCATCAGGTGGGCTGTCTCAGACTACCTGCTCCATCCTAGGTCCGCCCACCTGATGGCAAAGAGCCCAATTAGCCTATTGGGTGCTCAAACTGACTGCACTGATTTCTCTGGAATGGTGAGGGCTAGAGCAAAAATTCCAACTGTACCAGAGTCAGTGGAGCAGCAGCTATTGGAAGATGCATAGAGTTGGAGTCGTTGGAGGTGGTGAAAGGTCCCCTTTAAGGGGCAGTTCCTGAGCAAGCATAGGTAGCGAGCAGTACGGAGAAATACCACTGTTTATCAGGAGTTGAAAAGTAACGTGATCACACAGTAAGGCTGGATCTGCAGTAATATTTGTTCCTCTGGTGGCTGTAAAAATAATGATCAATAAAGCCGTCTTCTTATTTGGATATTCTGGTATTTTAGTGCAGCGTTACAGGAGAACAAAGCATGAATAATTTGGGGGATTTATGTCTCACAATTTTATTTTGTGGGATTATATTGCAGAAATTGAACTTTTTATGAAAGTAAAAAATCATATTGGTTTCAGCGCATTTTGCTGTTGGCACCAGGTTTGCTCTCCGGCAGCGTTAATACATCACCCGGTATAAGTACGGTAATTATATTTACTTATTTATGATTGTGGTAACAGTCCGTTATGCTTTCAATTTAACACATCGATGGTTACCGCATCAAATCGGATTCAGAAAATATAAAAAATGTTAATAACATCTAAAATATCTAGTTCATAGGAAGCTGTGCCTCTCGTTGGGGTCTGCTCAGGCCTTCGCTTTGGTATCAGGACCAACAATATTGGTAATGGAGAAGATCTACGATTTTATTCTTTAATAGTTTGGATGGAAATATACTCAGATTCTATCGGAAATGTGCTATAATATAGAACTTGTCATAGTATTGGAAACTATAGTTTCAAATTCTTCACTCCATAGGAATGAATGGAAGCAGCCGGCGCTTAACCCCTTGGTGTTCGGCTGCTTCCATTCAATCCTATGGGAGCGAGGTATTCGAAACTAGAGTTTCGAATACTATTCGCTCATCTCTACTTGTCATCTTTGCAAGAGGTTGACTGTAACCAATGAACAACCCATGTGTACTCCTTGGTTGCAAACTATCTTCCATTGTGTTTCTATCTTCATAAGCTAGAAACAAACAATGCCAATTCGCAGCCATGGTAGTGTAAAGCCACCGCTTTGTAGTATTGGAAATGTATTGTCTATAAGAGCCTTGACGGATGAATGGGTTTAGGTTGCGCCAGGAAAATGAGTAATCTATGATGTCTGAAGTTTCATTAATTTGCAGGCTAAATATCTGATACCTTTCCGTACAGAACATAGTCAACATTGGATTGAATTATGACAGACCTTTACTTTCTCCCTGCTGAGAGAGATAGCTATTTAAATAAGTATTTGAGAAAAGAAAAGGGTTTATGCCCCAGGGGTCTGATCGTCGCCCTCCCAAAATATATGGGAAGAATATGCAAATCTGACTTCCATGATGTAATGAGGATGCCAGTGCCTCAAGTATACACACCAATAGAGGGCGCTCACTGAGAATGTGCAAGTCTATCTTCCATGATGTAATTAGGAAGACAGAGCAAACCAAGCAAACCAATAGAGGGCGCTCCCTTTAACATCATGCCGACCTTCTCAGAGGCCTTTGTTTGCAATGATGTTGGGATTATACCAGATACAGTCTCTCAGCCAAGGACAGCTGTTTCGATGTTCTTGCATCTTATCAGCTTGGCGCAGAGAGGACTGACCTGGCAGAGGTGACAGGCTTAGACAGGGTTGAGGCACTGGCTTCCTAAATACATCATGGGAGTCAGATTTGCATATTCTTCCCATGTTCCTTTGCACAGTGGAGCGCTCATGGTTTAATAAGACTCCACACACCTAAATGGTGGTTCTCTCCCTATGGAGTGACGATATCCCCTTTCCCAAAATATAGTCAGAATATTGGCAGCACTCCAAATGTATAAGTATAATAGAAGGAAATGTATTAGTCTATTGGTCGCAACGTTTCAGCTCACAAACGGGAACCTTTCTCAAGCCAAAGTTAAACTAGCAGCCACCTAGATTAGTAGATTATTGGAGAGATTGGGCTATAAAAAGTTGAATATTTTGCCAAAACACAAAATCATAAACCACTTTATCTACTTGATAGTTAATAAGGTCCTGTGATCATAGCAGCCTCAACACTGATTCAGGCAGGCACTTCTTTATCAACACAACACAAGACGGGAGAGGAATAGGTTAAAGGGATTTTATCATTAGAATCCTCTTTTTCAGGCCTACCACGTCGAAATAGCCTTAAGATAGGCTATTCTTCCCCTACCTTTAGATGCTGACTGTGCATGTGCAGCGGCCATTTTCCTGTGGCCAAACGGACCATCGCATAGGTGGCCACAGGAAAATGGCCGCCGCGCATGCACAGTTGGCACTTTCGGTTGAAGATGCAGAGAAGAGGCGGTCGTGAGAAGAAGATGGAGGGCATCACTGTAGAGTCTAAGGCAGCACAGGAGACACCCTCAGCACTGTTTGAGCACAGGAGGACCACCCTCAGTGATGTCTGGAGCAGGCGGCACGGAGAAGACATCTAAAGGTAGTTGAAGAATAGCCTTTCTTAAGGCTATTCCAATGTGGTTGGCTTGAAAAAAAAAAAAGAATTCCAATGATAGAATCCCTTTAAGATTTAGCAGGGACCGAGACCGGAGTGCAGCACTACTGTATGTGTAACTTGGCAGACTATGTAACAAATTTCGGGGAGTTTAACATGAACTCCAATACAAACAACACCAGTGTTTTCTCTGGTTCTAGAATGATAAAGCCAGAGTAGATCTGAACAAGGGCACACTTATAGGATGAAATAGTAGGAGGAGTTACAATTGGGATCCACTTCTTAAAGGCACATTTTTACATAAGAAAACACCACATTATCAATGTTACATACTAGAGAGGCTGTTACAGTATATTTTTTGCACCAGAGCCCAGGAATTCCAAGTTCCACCACTGAATCTAATTTATAGATCAGGGATCGGCAACTTTTAACACTCTGGCTGCTGCAAAATTGCAACTCCCAGCATGCTCCATTCACCTTTATGGGAGTCCCAAGAACAGGCAAGCAAGTGTGCATGCTGGAAACTGTAGTTTCACAATCACTCGAGTGCCGAAGATTGCTGACCCCTGTCGTAGATGGTGCATTTGGCTTGAAACTAGGTGGAGAATCAGCATTCTAGTTGTGGACTATGTGACAGACTGATTTGGATACACAGCAATTACTGACGGAAAGGACATCACCGCCGTATAATGCAAACACACATGAAGCTGTGAGTGTGGTTCAGTGCAATGTGTTTGAAGGCGTATTACGTTCCATGATCAAATGGAAAAAAAAAGCGGACACCTGTCATCGTGTCTACCAAACAGCTGGCCAATATGGACGACTGCCACAGTCAAGTTTCACATGAATCTCAAGCTTAAACCGTCCTAAGCCTTACCCTTAGCAACTGCAGAAATCCTCTGCCTTTACATGGTTATAGCAAACAACAGGCAGGGCAGCGGGAGGCTATGAACTATTAACTTCTGCCCCAGTCATCCTGTTATGGTGCCTAATATTAGGAACTCCTGCTTAACATGATTTCTCACCGCTAATACATACCACACGTTACACGCATTCTCAACGTGAACAGGTCCTCAAAGCTCCTGGCTTCTCTGTTACACATGCAAACATATTGCTGTAGTTGGTTTTTATGGAAATATAGATTTACTAACCGTTAGACAGTCCTAAACTACACCAGATTTATCACAGTGTCTATTGCTGTTGGACTTTCCTTGTGAAGTCTTGCCCCTGTTTTTGTACAAGTAACAGATGCATTTGGAAATGTCAGATTATTTTTTGATACAAATTATATCATTGATAGTTTGTAAGAAATTATGCTACAATTCGACACGATTTTCAAGGTCTAAGCTTGCTGTTAGTGAATTGGTACATAAAAGACCCAGTATCAAATACCCTATTAGGCAATGTGAGCTAAAGAGGTTGTCATTCATAGGACATATGTCACCTAGCCACGGGGCAGTCCTACGTCTAGGACCGCCCATTCAGCAGGTTGGGACTCCTGAGCCCCCCATTCTTCCTCGGTAGTAATGTATACACCCCGCTGCTCCAATATAGTTGGGAATAGTTGTACCCTGCATCATGATCATCGGGCGCCATGTGATGATGCCCTTCCATGATTAGACATTAATTATCTATTCTAAGGATACAAATGTCTTTTGTGAGACAACCCTTCTAAGATAGGGGTCCCTTTTTAAGGAATATCTTCTACCAACAAGAGGAGACTGGCTACAGAAGACCTCACTTGTTCTTGAGGAACCAACATGTTTACGTACAAACCCAATTGAATGAAACCTCATGAGACGAAATAATTGCATTAAAAATTGGTCTTTTGGAGGAAGGTCTTACCAAAAAAAAATGGCCACTATGGGAAAACTGAAAATCCATCATGGGAAAACCAGTGTTAGGAGTATTTAGGTTCATTGCTTTCTATTTTTCTTACCTGGGAAGTTTTTGGCTGCGCGGTGTCTGGGGTGGCATCCTGGCGCTGCGGGGTTGTCCTGTCGTGGGTATTGGTGCACACCTTCTGACTTGCATGCGCGCACTGCTGGTAGGCAGCTTTATTTCCTGGTTGATTAGTCTGTCCTCCCATTTGCACCTGGGAGGAGTGGTCTCTACTCTGTACTTAAACCCATGCCTCCCATGGTTCTGTGCTGAGTGTCGCTTTTACAGAGCTAGGCCTTAGCAGGAGGAGTAGGTGGTGTTCTGGGATAGAGGAAGTTCCGTGGTTGGTTTTTGGGAGGTTTGGGTGAACGAGTTGGTGTGTGTGTTTTTCCCTTCTGTGTTCACCAATCCTACCTCTTTGTGTTATTGACTGTGTGAGTGAATTGCCTTATCCTTTTATTTCTACTCAGTTTCCCTGTGTTTGTTTCCTAGTGTTAGGGCCCCTTCACACGGCGTATACGCTCACTGCTTTGGAGCGTGTAAACGTTCCGTAGCAGCGGCATCTAAAAGCAGATCGCATTGATTTCTATGGGAGCCGGCATACGCGCGCTCGCCATAGAAATGAATGGGCTGCTTTTTCCATTCATTTCTATGGGGAGCGCGCGTCTGCCGGCTCCCATAGAAAACAATGGGAAGTGCTTTAGACGACGCTGCTACGGAACGTTTACACGCTCCAAAGCAGTGAGCGTATACGCCGTGTGAAGGGGCCCTAAAGTTCCTTCCCATATTGGTTTGGGGAACCTTTCCCACATGTTTCCTGTGTGCTGCTTGTGTTGTTAGTCAGCGCACACCCTTGTCAGTCCCTGTCAGTAGCAGCTTCACTTGTTCGTTAGGGGTGACCCCCTTTAGTCTCCAGTCCCTAGAGGTCTTATAGGGCATTCCTTCTCCCACTTCCCTCTAGGCCTACGGAATCAGTGAGAGAGGAGCCGTCGGGGTCAGGCTTAGCCTGAGTACAGCCGACCTACACCCGTGAGGCAGGGACCGGGTTAGCTAGTGGGAGTAGTGCAGGGCGAGATTCCCTACTGCTATTCCTTAGCCCCGTTGCAGCTACCTGGACTGACATAACAACCAGTTCTCCATTGTGAACTTAGTTTTGTCAGATGTGACTATATGGTCTCTTTTCCCCTTTGGTTTGCAATGATGTTGGGATTTTACCAGATACAGTCTCTCAGCCAAGGACAGCTCTTTCGATGTATTTGCATCTCATCAGCTTGGCGCAGAGAAGACTGACACTTTTCCACACAGAGACATTTTTTTTTTTTTTTTTAACCACAACTGTACCGATGTGACCTCCTTACCTTTCCTCTTGGTTGGATGTTTGTATGTTGTATGTGTGTTACAAATTGACCAGCTTTTCAAAATAACATGGTTTTGTGATACTCTGTCACGTAGTGACTATCCTATACGTATTTACATGGGGCCAACCAGTTACTGTATTATGAATTGCAGGCTGTCAAGGTTTTTGTTATTTTGTATCGAACTACGTATCAAATTTATTAAGAAATTGGAAGTCGCCTACAAAATTTGAGTTAAGATAAGAGTGGACCCATCTATATCCCCTTGTATTGATAGTATCCATGTGCAATGGATACATGGAGAGAGTTTTGGACCAGAACTATCATCTAGAACAGAAGTTTCTCTACTTTGCCTGCTCTAGGTAAATACTGACCACATTTTCCATCCGGTGGGCTTCGAGAACTTTTTGCTTCTGTATCGGTGTGTTATCTTGTACAAACCCTACTTGACAAATTCCGTCGCTATCACTTTAATCAGAGAGAATGGAAATGGTTGAGCTTTTATATCCCTGGAAGGACATTACTTTAAATTAGCCCTTGGCTTTTTTCATAAGCTTGATGTTCAGAAACCCATCAGCCAAACACAAAAACAAGCCTGGCATTAAATCTCACATAAAAAGTTAGGTTGTTTGGCTCTTGTGAACCCGAGTAAATCATATGTGGGTTTTGTGGACATGCCTTTAATGGATTCAGTGATTTGTACGTTTATTTTTCTCTTCTACTGAACTGCGCCATAAAAAAAAGATTCTGCCAAGCCTCGACTTGCTCGCAATCACCTGATGGCTCTCCTCTTTAATGTTTTATTATCAAAGTGTCTACAAGAGTTTCCTTCAGAGACCAAGTCAGCAAGTTAAGCAGAGCGCTCTGCTCGTCTCTTACCATCCGCTAATTCTGCATGAAACAAGTCTGGGTTGCAGCTTAATTCACTTCGACAATGCACACAATGGTTTTTTTGGAATTTCAATATTGCCAAAATTTCTTTCCTTCGTTCTCCTATATTTATCAATGTTTCCAAAAACTTTCTGCACAAATCTGTTCATAACAGATCCTAACCCTTAGCTCACATCTGAGTTTGGTAATCCACATGGGGACCTCCCCCGAATGGACTACCGAACTCACTGCGGTTAAAGCACACAGACCCCATAGACTATAATGGGGTCCGTGTGCTTTCCGCGCGCTGCCCGCACGAATCATGAAGATTATGATCTACTTTTTTGTCCGCATGTTTGGTGTGGGCAGGGCGTGGAGAGCACACGGACCCCATTATAGTCTATGGGGTCCGTGTGCTTTCACTGCACACACCGCTTGCCAATACATTCGGTATTCTGTTTGGGGGGTGTCCCCATGTGGACTCCCCAGAACGGATTACCAACGCAGATGTGAATGAGGCCTGATTCATTATCTAGTAGGATGTAAGAAGAGATTTACAACATTTCTAAGTGTTGGCAGTACTTGTAGACGTCATCGAGGTGGGAGGACACTGTTATCTTTGGTGGCACTGTCAACAAAAACTTGACCAAATGGGAAGTTAGCATGAATAGATGACTATAATATACTGTCCAGGCTGCTATAGTCGGAGGGCCTGTGCTGCCAGGAGGTGATGTGGCACTGGAGAGCAATTTCCATCTCAAACACCCATTGCATGAAGGGCATCCTCTTTGGACTCACCAGCACCATAACAATCCAGAGCAGGAAGCAGTCGACCACAAAAAAATTTCCCAATCTTTTGCAGAATTTTGTGAGCAACAGTCTCTGTTACAATCACTTCCTTACTGGTCCTGATCATGTGCCGTTTCTTGTGCCCATGACTTGGGTTGTTAGCCGCACACCCCATGAGTGTCATATCATTACTGATGAAAGCAGCATTTCTCTAAACTTTATTGACTGCTAGAGCAGCCAGGAGGAGGTGAGGTCTGGTCCTGATCACCAGACAAGCCAGAACCTGCTCTCATCTAGAGCATGACAGCAGTGATCAGAGACAGCAGCAATAGGTAGACAAATACATTTTTTATTTTATTTTTATATTTTTTTAACTATTCAAGCCCTGCCTCTATTTAACAGACATTCATCTGCATATACACATACACACACACTCTGATATAGGTGATAAAAATGGAAGAATTGGAGATTTTTGATTGTTCCCACCTTCAAAAATAAATAAATAATAGTTTAAATTCTAATATTTGGAAACCTCAAAATATATAGAAAATGTAAAGTGCAACATATCCAGCAAAAATCAAGGTCTCTATCAGTCATGCCTATAGCTATCTGAGGCTAGGTTCACACTAGTGTTGGTCTCTCGGTCGTTCACGTCCGTATGGGTACCCAAATGATGGAGAGCCCGTCCCCTAAAAGACCGGTTATCCATGGACTCCCACAGAACCCATAGACCAGACCTGGGCAATGTACGGCCTGCGGGCCACATCCAGCCCTCTGACTGCTTCTATCCAGCCCGCATAGCTAGCGGAAGGTTTTTGAAGGACTTGTGATGATGTCATCATAGCCTATCACCAGGATAGGCTATGACTCGTTAGTGGGCGGAGCCAGATGGGACTGTGTGCTTTCTGCAAGCTGCCGGCAATGGAGGCTGCTGGATGATAAAGAGAGAAGAGACAGCATGTATGAGCAAGAGGGGGGAACTAGGAGCAGATGTAGGGGGGCAGTGAAACGTAATGCACATGTAGGGGGGCATTAAATTAGGGGGCAGATGGATGTCCCCTCTAGTTTCTACTGGTTTATACTGGGGCACCAGGAGAGGGAGTTAATACTGTGGGACATTTGGAGGAAAATGTTATAATGTGGGGGTGTATAATGTACGGGTGACTGTAGGAGGATTTTACTTTTTGGGGCGCATGGAAAAATGATTGAGAATGGGTGGAGTCAGCAGATAAGTGGGTGGAGCTAAATTTGCTGCGACACGCATGGCCCTCTAGAACCATTACAATTTCTCATGGGAAAATTAATTGCCCACCCCTGCCATAGACTATAATGGGATCGTTTGGTTGTCCGTTGGGTTTCCACCAGTTTTGGTATATAGTCCTCTGTGTAGGACTTTTCAGGACTTTAATCTTCTATGAAGACTCCAACGCAGATGTGAACCTGACGTGAACCAGCAGCCTTACCTTCAACCAATCAAACCTCTCAGATGACCAAATATCCTAATGGGGCAATAATTCCCAACAAGGGCACCTTGGAAACCCTCCATGGACCAACACTCTGGTTGGGACGACGTCATTTTGCAACATTATCAGATGTTATTTGGCTTTTGGTAAAAAAATATTTGCTAGTGGTTCCCCTAAGGAATTTTTTTTCCGAGGTGCCCCGAGTCTGCAAAGGTTAGGAAAGACTCTAATAGGTCATTAACCCTTTTCCTCTATGGAAACATTTCTGCCTATGATTAAAAATCAGACAAACAATTGCACCAAACGCAGCATCGGTGCAAGGTCTGACAGTAGGGACATTCACCCCCCTCCATAAAACATATGCATGGGGATGTTGACGAGGCCAGCCATAAACGCGTCCTGACAGCTATTATGTCCAAGATGAAAACAGCAATTAATGAGACGTAATCGATTATTATTTGCGAAGCGTCCATGAAAATTATTTATTCTTACAGTGTTGCTCATAAGACACAAACTGATGGAAATATCTAAAAATAACCCGAGATTTTTTTTATTTATTTATTTTTTTCCGGCCGGGCAGTCATCACGGACCATGTCATATTTAATCAGCCATAGATTTGTAGGCGACTCTTTCAGTTTCATTATTTCCCAATTAGATGTTTATATGTGCCATGTGGAATCCATCACGCTCTACAGCAGCGACTGATATGTTTTATGTGGCCTTCAAGAAATCGCCGCCATTGACTCCTTCCTTGTCAGATGGCTGCTTTAATTGATGCCGTGCATCAAATTCTTGCAGTTTTTCTTGTTTTTGGTCGACGATGCCAGGAGA